>NC_137432.1:2450000-2635000 GCF_964374335.1 Astatotilapia calliptera | reverse complement strand
TTCGGACGTCATCATTTTCAGCTCCTCCCATAAATGAAGCAAGCCTCGATACGCGCATACAGGACGTTACATCACTACCACACGGTCAGGGGGGCTGACCGAGACATACATACAACGGAAGTAAATAACCCTTCAGTCAGGACGGTGATATTAGCAATATTCCCTATTAATCCTTTCAGTCAAGCCTGTAAGTTACTGATAAACGCACGATTTAAATGATCAAATATGTCATTTGGGCAGTCTGGGTAATTCTTTTTTATATTTTTATTTATTGTCCAGAACATTCCATAATTTCTTCTAAAAATTTAGAAATAACCTCTATTCACAAGAAATCATTTACTGGGTATTAATCATTAATACTGGATAGTTTCAAGAATGTTACTTGTTTACTCAGGAGCCAATCATTTATTGTGTTGTGGCCGTCAGAGCTGTCCAGCCACTCTTTCTCTCTCTGTGGATTCCCTGGCAGCATGGCTGCTTACCCACTCAGCTGGCTCTCTGGCTGGCACACCTTTCAACCACTTGCAATATTGAAACAGCGGCTCCACTTCTCTCCAGGTCTTTATATTTGCTGTTGCTGTACACAGCACTGTCTCACATCTTCTGTTACCTCTCCTTGTGTTATCTAGTCTGTTAATCAGTTATTTCTGTGCTCTACAAACCTGAACTATGAGGCTGAATTTGAGGCTTAGTGAGGTAACTTCAGGTCTAGAAGAGTGTGATGCCGAGTTAAATTTATGAATTAGTGAGCTACGTCAAGCATATAGTACAAGTTTTCATTGTTTATGTTTAAATCACTATATGTTGAATGCATATAGACTACTAATATGTGGAAGGTTATGTTCATTGAAGCGATCAACAAATATATAGGCCACTGCCTAATCATTTCTTTAGAAAAGAGCTTCCCTGTTCAATGCACAGATAGTAGCATCACCTACCATCAAGAGATCAGCAAGAAAAATGGGCCAGATTTACTAATGAAAATGGATTAGCATGAATAGTGTTCTAGAGTCAGTTGAAACTCTAGCATTAAATGTAGCTGGTTGAGTCCTGTTAGAGAATTAGGATCACGGGTATCTGTTGAATTGCTTCTTCATCGAAATGAAGCAGCAGGATGTACATGCAGAACTGCAAGTAGGATATACATACGTGTGGCCTGTGAACAGAGAAAACTGTAGCATGTGCTAGTTAAGCACTGCCCTCCAGAAATCATGAAATAGTCAGAGAAAATAAATAAATAAATAACTAATATTAAAAGGCTCAAATACTTGTTTCAAATGGAAATTAATTTATAACTTTTTCTAAATGCATTTTTCTGGATTTTTTTGGTTATTGTTCTGTCTCTCACTGTTCAAATAAACCTGCCAACACGTGTCTACCTACTTGGGTGAAGACACGTGTTGGTAGATCAGTGGCTGCTAAATCATCCAGTAGAAGACAAACTACTCTTCTAACTGCAAGGCCTGCAACAGCAACTGCAACCCGGACGATCTGATATCCTTGTGTTGCCGTTGTTTCCACATCATCATAATTAATGTTGTTCCAGGTTCAACATTGCAAGTGACCAATCACCTTCTTGTGACGTCATACTTCTGCGACTTCGAAATACCCGCCTCTGTCTGTCAATCCAGCGCGCCCGCTTCACTTGCGAGAAACCGCCGCCTGTCCGCCGAATTTGAAGTCCTTTTAGGATACTTTTCTTTAATAAACGGTAAGCATTATACATATGTTTCTCACTTGGCTTGCTGTTTGTTTGCTAGTGATACTTGACGACAGCATTAGCTAACCAGTGTTCTCTAGACCAGCGTTCCCATACTTTTTTGGTGTTTCGTGGCCCGGGGGTTGGGTCAGGCAAACATAAGTCAAGAGAATTTGAACTAAAAGGCCTAGACTAATGGTTGTGTGCTGAATCTATGAATCAAACTATCACCTGGAAACATAATTAACTGGTCCATAGCTGTGAAACTGGACATGAGTTCTTGATTCTATGGAGATTAACAGTAATCCAGAAATTTACAAATTTGTCCCTGGGACATCGTGTAAATGTTGTCCCTGGGACATCGCGTAAATGTTGTCCCTGGGACATCGCGTAAATGTTGTCCCTGGGACATCGCGTAAATGTCGTCCCTGGGACATCGCGTAAATGTCGTCCCTGGGACATCTCGTAAGTGTCGTCCCTGGGACATCGCGTAAATGTCGTCCCTGGGACATCGCGTAAATGTTGTCCCTGGAACATCATGTAGAAGTTGCCCTGGGACATCGTGTAGATGTTGTCCCTGGGACATCGTGTAGATGTTGTCCCTGGGACATCATGTTAAAGTTGCCAGAGACATACCATATGAAAGTTTAGCTTCTTTTAGCCCCTGTTTGTTTTATATTATTTTATATATATATATTTTTTAATATTATATTTAATATTTACATTGTATTGCAAAAAAAACCAAAACAAGTTAAAATGAATTAATGAATATTGACTAATTAAACCTTCGTTATTTTTCCACCAGAAATGGACGACATAATTAGAAGAAGTGTTCTGAATGACGAAAAAAAAAGAACTGGAAAAGACACACAACTTTGTGTGCATGTGTCACAATGCCAGGAGGACCCATTCAGTGTTGTGTTAGAAAAATTGAACTCATTAACCCTTCATGGACATTATAAATGTTTAAATGTTGCCTCAGGTAAAGACAGGAAAAGAGACTATTACAAATTCAACTGCATCAGAGCTGGGGAAAAAAGTCGAAACAGCTACAGAGCAGTGGGCTGTAAGGCCTATGTTTCATTTAAAGTACTCAAATGTTGGAAAGACCACACAGTCATCGTGCAGCGTACATATGATAAGCATGATGGGCATGATCCTTCGGACACAAAAGACGCACATTTCAACAATATTTCCAGTGATTTGAGGAGGAAGATTGAGGAACTGCTTTCCCTTGGAACTAAGCCAGCCATCTACTAACTGAATGTCATAAATGGGCCAAAGAACATGGACACAGAGATCTTCACAACAGAGAGCATTTTGTCACACCACGTGACATTGACAGTGTTAGAACCTGCATGATGAGGAAGAAGCACTTTAACTGTGGAGACAGTCAATGTGTACATACCTTACTTAATGGAAAACATCAAGAACATGTTCTCTTCTATCAACCATACACATCTGACCAAGAACTAATGATTGTTTTGCAGACACCTGTAATGAAATCAAACATGGAGAACTATGCAAAACAGTTAGTATTTGTTGACACCACGCACTGCGTTAACCAGTATTCATTTCCCTTATTCACACTTGTTGTAAGAGATGATCATGGGCATGGAGTCCCTGTGGCCTATGCTATTGTCAGCAACGAAAGTCAGAAAACCCTGGAAACTGTTCTTGGAATAGTTTGTGAGCATTTCCCAACTTCCCCGAGGTAAATAATACATTGACAGCTATTAATTTTGAAATAATTCCTTTTCAAAAAAGTTATAACATGCCAGAATCTAATGCTATAGCTGCAGCATGGGCTGCAAAAAACTTTCCTTTCCAGTTGTTAAAGCTATTCCTATAGGCTGTATGCAGTATTTTATATTTATTATTATTAACCTTTATTTAACCAGGAAAAGTCCCATTGAGATTAAAAACCTCTTTTGCAAGGGAGTCCTGGCCAAGAGGCGACAACACGTTGAAATTACAAAGTTACATACATATTATAAATAACAATTACATTTTAAAAACATTTTTCTCTGGCTCTCTCAATCTGGACTTAAAAGCATTTAATGAAATAAGATCTGCTATCTTCCAGTCTTTTTGCATCATGTTCCATGTGAAAGGGGCAGCATAAGTAAAAGCCCTCTTTCCCAGTTCAGTTCTGGCAAATGGAACATTGAGCAATAAAAGATATATCTACTTGTGAGTTGAAATGTTTAATTTGGCATTGAAGTGGTGCTTTGAGATAGCAAAAACATTTTCATACTGTTTAATCTCATTTAGTGTTTTCTTTTTTTCTGTAGAGCATTTATGGTTGACAAAGACTTTGCGGAAATAAATGCTTTGCAGAAGGTTTTTCCAGAGTCAGCTATCCTTCTATGCTGGTACCATGTCTTGCAGGTAAACCACATTGTTTTCTTTTCACGTTGTCTAAGATGCACCTGAAACACATTTTTACAACAGGGTCCTGTTGTTATGATTTGCCTCATTGTGATATTCACCTACTCAGGTTAATGAATATAAAGGGATAAAATGTTGAGTGACTATGTCCATCCATTTAAGACCACAGTGCACTCATCTTCTGGTGGCTGCTTCCCAAAGCTCTTTTTGACATTTAAAAATATGTTTGCCTGGTTGATTTCTGTAATGCACAGGTCCTCTTGTCCAGTGAGTGACAAAGTTATTTTTGGACGTCAGCTTTCTTTTATGCTTTTTGTACAGCTGCTCCTCTGTCTCTCTCTCCAATAATTATAAGTTATTAAATCAGACTAATTAAATACAGTAAAACTAATAAGGGAAGACGAACACACGGGAAATAAAAATAACAGTGTAAACATACCAAAACTCAAAATAAAACAGGAAAGCTACTACAAACCGAGTGTGACACAATTACATTCATATTGAAACATATGTGATAATTTTCTTTCTTTGTAGCATTTTTAAGATATGTGTTAGAACAGTCATTATGCTGTTTGGATTAGGAACCAATCATTTTTGCCAAATAGTTAACACAAACTTAGAACAACAATGAACAATTTTCAAGATTCTGATTTACAGAACAAACAAAAGTCACAAAAGGTTTCATTATTTAAGAAACAAGATCAAGTTTTTCACACAGGAATGAAATGACAGAATCCAGTGCAGCGGGGCCAAAGGTGTGTGCCAGCAAACTGAAGGTTGAGGAATCAGTCAGCTCATGTTTAAGGTTGTGTTGGATTTTGAGAAGAGTCTGTCTGTTATTAGAAAGTAAGATTAACAATGTTACACCAATAACCCAAATACGGGGAAATGACAAATAATACCAAAAAAGATACAACTTTCATATTGTTTTACTAACTTACTTTGTCATATCAGCACTTGAATGGTCGATGCCTTTACAGACCATGTCTGTTGTGACATCGCAGGCCAATCTTCCGGCAAACCCGAGGGCTAGCTCCCCAGCCTCCTCTTCACTCAGAACACTAAACACTGTTACTTTAGTTTTGGCCTTCTTAGGCCTGTCAAGAATCATTGTGGGCAGTTTGGCTTTACGGCCCTAAAAAAGAAAAAGTGCAAACACCAAAAGAGCAGAGAGAGACACACACACGCGCACAAAGTTAAATGCTTTTGTTTCCATGGTGTAATTGTGTATATGTTGCAGCAAATGCACAATTTCCAGCCACATTGTCACTTCATTGATACGAGTAACCCGGATTTATTTCAGGTGACATCAAAATCACGAAATGTATACCTACCCCAATCAAACCTCTGAAAACATGAACTGACATGTTCTCTGCGTTGATTCTGCGCTTGATCTCGTCTTCTGTTATTGTGTAGGTTTTCTTTTTTGAGCTTGGTACAGATAAGCGACCATGCACTCTGTAAACTGTACTAGTTCCTTCTGAATCAGTTTGGAATTCTGCATCTGCATCGATCCTGTCAACATCATCAGCAGCAGCATTATCTGTACTCAGACTTGTGCCGTATACTTTCTTTTTCTTTGTCTTCAGTCTGTGTACCTTCATCTCTTTCCGTCTGTGTACCTTCATCTCTTTCAGTCTGTGTACCTTCATCTCTTTCAGTCTGTGTACCTTCATCTCTTTCCGTCTGTGTACCTTCATCTCTTTCAGTCTGTGTACCTTCATCTCTTTCAGTCTGTGTACCTTCATCTCTTTCAGTCTGTGTGCCTTCATCTCTTTCAGTCTGTGTACCTTCATCTCTTTCAGTCTGTGTGCCTTCATCTCTTTCAGTCTGTGTACCTTCATCTCTTTCAGTCTGTGTACCTTCATCTCTTTCAGTCTGTGTACCTTCATCTCTTTCAGTCTGTGTGCCTTCATCTCTTTCAGTCTGTGTACCTTCATCTCTTTCAGTCTGTGTGCCTTCATCTCTTTCAGTCTGTGTACCTTCATCTCTTTCAGTCTGTGTACCTTCATCTCTTTCAGTCTGTGTACCTTCATCTCTTTCAGTCTGTGTACCTTCATCTCTTTCAGTCTGTGTGCCTTCATCTCTTTCAGTCTGTGTACCTTCATCTCTTTCAGTCTGTGTACCTTCATCTCTTTCAGTCTGTGTGCCTTCATCTCTTTCAGTCTGTGTACCTTCATCTCTTTCAGTCTGTGTGCCTTCATCTCTTTCAGTCTGTGTACCTTCATCTCTTTCAGTCTGTGTACCTTCATCTCTTTCAGTCTGTGTGCCTTCATCTCTTTCAGTCTGTGTGCCTTCATCTCTTTCAGTCTGTGTACCTTCATCTCTTTCAGTCTGTGTACCTTCATCTCTTTCAGTCTGTGTACCTTCATCTCTTTCAGTCTGTGTGCCTTCATCTCTTTCAGTCTGTGTACCTTCATCTCTTTCAGTCTGTGTGCCTTCATCTCTTTCAGTCTGTGTACCTTCATCTCTTTCAGTCTGTGTGCCTTCATCTCTTTCAGTCTGTGTACCTTCATCTCTTTCAGTCTGTGTACCTTCATCTCTTTCAGTCTGTGTGCCTTCATCTCTTTCAGTCTGTGTACCTTCATCTCTTTCAGTCTGTGTGCCTTCATCTCTTTCAGTCTGTGTACCTTCATCTCTTTCAGTCTGTGTACCTTCATCTCTGACTGTCAGTCTTCCTATCTCACTGTTACTTGTCGGTTTGCTGCAGATGTTCTCTCCCTTAGGAACTTTTCCTTTGTCATTCGCTGCCTGATGCTTTCCCTGATGACATTCTTCACTGGCTACTTCTATTGCTCCTCCTGTATAGCCACCTACTATGCTGCACAACTCCTTTCCCTCTGCTGTGCTGCACTGTGCTGTTACATAACGAAGAATGATATAAACAGCACTATATCAATTTAATTGTGAAGAGAAATCCCCACAATACGACACAGTTATGTCTAAAATAGTTTTGTGTAAAAACTGGATCTTGAAACGTCCACTTTAATTACACAGTCCGGGTGTGCAAAGGCAAAATTACGAAATTTTTTTCACTTTAAACATTTTTGGACATTGTTTAGTTATATTGTGACTTACTCTCACAGAAGATACAGATGCCACAAACAGACTTTGAACAACATGTGCTTGTATGCACCACATTTCTGGCACTGCACCTGTGAATTAAAAAAAAGAAAAAAAAGAAGAAGAAATAAACAAACAAAAAACAAATGAACAAAGTCCATTAAATAAACAATCTATATGGCTAAGGACATGTCATAGTGTACCCGGTCTTTGGCTGCAATCACACACCAGCACTGACTGCACTTCCTAGTTCGATCTGCAAAATATAATTTGTTTAAGTACAAGTTACATTTTCCAATGTTAGAGAAAAAGAAGGCGGCTAATTTTATCTTTACCTATTGAGGAAAATAAGTAGTGGCAAAGTCGGGACCTGAGCTTTGTGATTTCAGTGTTGTACTCCTCCACTTGTGTTTTACCGTCAATGAGAGATTGGGCAAACTAATAATTGATGAAGAAGAAAAAAAAAAAAAGAACAAAAAGAATTAGATTAACAAAGAAACGTTTGTTTGTTTTTACCCCCCCCCCCCGAGGAAAAAAAAAAAAAAAACAGAGCAACCAAAGCAAAGCATTACTGCTGAAATGGTTCAATCTACAAAAAAAATTGAGATTTTACCATCCTGCCTCTAAGGCTTTAAAAACTGAATAGGCAAAAATGTAAACATTACTTATATAGGTTAAAGCTATAGTTTTCAGTACCATTATGACATGCACTCCACATGAGTTCCCATCCTGTTGATGTGGGTGGCTCACATGTGACAAGGTCCACTCTCCAGTGCAGCCTCTTGCTGAAGCAAATGAGCTGAGAGATCGCAGTTATTACAAATAAAAAGCATATAGAGAAATCAATAACCACGTTCGGTAATGATTTCAATTAAATTAAATATGTTATGTTAAATATGTTAATTAATTACCTCCAGTTTTTCAACACCGCACTTTTTCTGACCTCCGACTCGCCAAATGAATTCATATAGACTATGGTCCTCTAGGGTATGTCACAAAACTGTTTTGTAAAAAGATGGATATGGTAGGCTTGGGCCTTGAGCTTTCCTAATGAGGGACACTGAAAAGTATCATGCACTAGAGAGAGTGCAAAATCTGTGCAACTTACAAACAAGGTCCAGTGGCTGCCGTTTTCCAGACAGGCTCCAATCAATTTCTCATACATCTGAAAGATGTTTTTCTGGAAATAAAAAGAATGTGACAAGTATGTTTTTCTGTCAAGAATGACACTGCAAAACTGCAAAAGCTTGTCAGGTGAGACTTGTAATTAATTCTGCAGATACACAAACATATAGAAAGTGTCATTTTTGGTTTACATTAATTAATTTCTATAGTGTGTACAAAACAAATCAAGACCACAGACTCAACACGCACCACTCAATTTTTGGTGTTCTTTATCAGTTGGCCAAGACAGAAATGTTTTAATCTGTGTGCATTGCTTTTGAACAAGTCTTTACACAGAAAAGGTTTCAGAAAGGTGTTTTTCAGGTTCTTCTGACAAGGCTTCAATTTTGGAAAATGCTGTTTGTTTATAGTGGCAACTTATAAACCCTTTGTGATAAGAACATAGTTACCACAGTCCAAGTCATACCTTCAAAAAGTATGCACTTTGGGCTCTTGTGGACCCATCCAAAATTTTTCCAGTGATTTGGCTTGGTATTGGATAAATGTGAGGGAAATTCTATAAAAATAACATAAATACATGTTTTCAAATACATTACAAAAAACGTAAACATGCTATGTCATTATGATCAAACAAGCTTTTCAACATACCTCACACTGCAAATAGATTAGGCCATCTATTACCTTATAAAACAAATAAATAAATACATATAAATAAAAACAGAACTAAGGAATACGATTCATTAAGTAAATTGTACAATAAAGTGTATTTAAAGCAGAATTTAACATTCGTTTTATGACAACATAAAAGGATTTTTATGTCAAGAGGTACCTCATCTGAAATGTTAGTCTGGTCAAACAGGGATTTCAAACTTGAAATACCAATAGAGTTTGGTCCAGCTACTCCCACAAGGTAATCTGTGAGAAAGCATATGCTGTAGTCAACAGATATCATTTTCTTTTTGCATGCTGCAACCATCATCCATTTCAGTCTTCTAGGAGCTTTGTCTGGTTGTAGTTCTTTTTTCTCCTCCTCTCCCCTCATCTATTAATTAAATTGTTTTCTGACCTTCCTAACTGTTTCCGACCTGTCTTCCCAATGTGATGTTTAAGCAATATATGTATGGTCAGAAGGGGGTGAAATTTTCATTGCAGTTGTACGTGTAACATTGCATGTGATAATAAAAGGCTTGATTGGTTGATTATTCAACATGAGTTGACATTTACCTGACATTGTGAAGGAGTCACAGTTTCTGTAAGGGTGTAAGAACATAACATGTGGATTTGTTACACTTCTTTTTCACAAGTTAATAACAATCAATAATTTTCATTCCATTATTTACAAGCTATCACACGATGTCCCAGGGACAACATCTACACGATGTCCCAGGGACAACATCTACACGATGTCCCTGGGACAACATTTACACGATGTCCCAGGGACAACATCTACACGATGTCCCAGGGACAACATCTACACGATGTCCCAGGGACAACATTTACACGATGTCCCAGGGACAACAATTACACAATGTCCCAGGGACAACATTTACACGATGTCCCAGGGACAACATTTACACGATGTCCCAGGGACAACATTTACACGATGTCCCAGGGACAACATCTACACGATGTCCCAGGGCAAATTCTACATGATGTCCCAGGGACAACATTTACACGATGTCCCAGGGACAACATCTACACGATGTCCCAGGGCAAATTCTACACAATGTCCCAGGGACAACATTTACACGATGTCCCAGGGACAACATCTACACGATGTCCCAGGGACAACATTTACACGATGTCCCAGGGACAACATTTACACGATGTCCCAGGGACAACATCTACACGATGTCCCAGGGCAAATTCTACATGATGTCCCAGGGACAACATTTACACGATGTCCCAGGGACAACATTTACACGATGTCCCAGGGACAACATCTACACGATGTCCCAGGGCAAATTCTACATGATGTCCCTGGGACAACATTTACGCGATGTACCAGGACAAATTTGTAAATTTCTGGATTACTGTTAATCTCCATAGAATCAAGAACTCATGTCCAGTTTCACAGCTATGGACCAGTTAATTATGTTTCCAGGTGATAGTTTGATTCATAGATTCAGCACACAACCATAAGTCTAGGCCTTTTAGTCCAGATTCTCTTCACTTATGTTTGTAAAATGATCAGGGAAGCTACTGCAATTTTGCCTGACCCAACCCCCGGGCCACGAAACACCAAAAAAGTTGGGGAACGCTGGTCTAGAGAACACTGGTTAGCTAATGCTGTCGTCAAGTAGCCTATCGCTAGCAAACAAACAGCAAGCCAAGTGAGGAACATATGTATAATGCTTACCGTTTATTAAAGGAAAGTATCCTAAATTGACTTCAAATTCGGCGGACAGGCTGACACGAGGAAATCAGATCGTCCCGTTCCATCGCGTAAATGTCGTTCCTGGGACATCGCGTAAATGTCGTTCCTGGGACATCGCGTAAATGTCGTCCCTGGGACATCGTGTAAATGTCGTTCCTGGGACATCGCGTAAATGTCGTTCCTGGGACATCGTGTAAATGTCGTTCCTGGGACATTGCGTAAATGTCGTTCCTGGGACATCGCGTAAATGTCGTTCCTGGGACATCGCGTAAATGTCGTCCCTGGGACATCGTGTAAATGTCGTTCCTGGGCCATCGTGTAAATGTCGTTCCTGGGACATCGCGTAAATGTCGTTCCTGGGACATCGCGTAAATGTCGTCCCTGGGACATCGTGTAAATGTCGTTCCTGGGACATTGCGTAAATGTCGTTCCTGGGACATCGTGTAAATGTCGTTCCTGGGACATCGTGTAACAAAGTGCATACTTTTTGAAGGTATGACTTGGACTGTGGTAACTATGTTCTTATCACAAAGGGTTTATAAGTTGCCACTATAAACAAACAGCATTTTCCAAAATTGAAGCCTTGTCAGAAGAACCTGAAAAACACCTTTCTGAAACCTTTTCTGTGTAAAGACTTGTTCAAAAGCAATGCACACAGATTAAAACATTTCTGTCTTGGCCAACTGATAAAGAACACCAAAAATTGAGTGGTGCGTGTTGAGTCTGTGGTCTTGATTTGTTTTGTACACACTATAGAAATTAATTAATGTAAACCAAAAATGACACTTTCTATATGTTTGTGTATCTGCAGAATTAATTACAAGTCTCACCTGACAAGCTTTTGCAGTTTTGCAGTGTCATTCTTGACAGAAAAACATACTTGTCACATTCTTTTTATTTCCAGAAAAACATCTTTCAGATGTATGAGAAATTGATTGGAGCCTGTCTGGAAAACGGCAGCCACTGGACCTTGTTTGTAAGTTGCACAGATTTTGCACTCTCTCTAGTGCATGATACTTTTCAGTGTCCCTCATTAGGAAAGCTCAAGGCCCAAGCCTACCATATCCATCTTTTTACAAAACAGTTTTGTGACATACCCTAGAGGACCATAGTCTATATGAATTCATTTGGCGAGTCGGAGGTCAGAAAAAGTGCGGTGTTGAAAAACTGGAGGTAATTAATTAACATATTTAACATAACATATTTAATTTAATTGAAATCATTACCGAACGTGGTTATTGATTTCTCTATATGCTTTTTATTTGTAATAACTGCGATCTCTCAGCTCATTTGCTTCAGCAAGAGGCTGCACTGGAGAGTGGACCTTGTCACATGTGAGCCACCCACATCAACAGGATGGGAACTCATGTGGAGTGCATGTCATAATGGTACTGAAAACTATAGCTTTAACCTATATAAGTAATGTTTACATTTTTGCCTATTCAGTTTTTAAAGCCTTAGAGGCAGGATGGTAAAATCTCAATTTTTTTTGTAGATTGAACCATTTCAGCAGTAATGCTTTGCTTTGGTTGCTCTGTTTTTTTTTTTTTTCTCGGGGGGGGGGGGGGGGTTAAAAACAAACAAACATTTCTTTGTTAATCTAATTCTTTTTGTTCTTTTTTTTTTTTCTTCTTCATCAATTATTAGTTTGCCCAATCTCTCATTGAGGGTAAAACACAAGTGGAGGAGTACAACACTGAAATCACAAAGCTCAGGTCCCGACTTTGCCACTACTTATTTTCCTCAATAGGTAAAGATAAAATTAGCCGCCTTCTTTTTCTCTAACATTGGAAAATGTAACTTGTACTTAAACAAATTATATTTTGCAGATCGAACTAGGAAGTGCAGTCAGTGCTGGTGTGTGATTGCAGCCAAAGACCGGGTACACTATGACATGTCCTTAGCCATATAGATTGTTTATTTAATGGACTTTGTTCATTTGTTTTTTGTTTGTTTATTTCTTCTTCTTTTTTTTCTTTTTTTTAATTCACAGGTGCAGTGCCAGAAATGTGGTGCATACAAGCACATGTTGTTCAAAGTCTGTTTGTGGCATCTGTATCTTCTGTGAGAGTAAGTCACAATATAACTAAACAATGTCCAAAAATGTTTAAAGTGAAAAAAATTTCGTAATTTTGCCTTTGCACACCCGGACTGTGTAATTAAAGTGGACGTTTCAAGATCCAGTTTTTACACAAAACTATTTTAGACATAACTGTGTCGTATTGTGGGGATTTCTCTTCACAATTAAATTGATATAGTGCTGTTTATATCATTCTTCGTTATGTAACAGCACAGTGCAGCACAGCAGAGGGAAAGGAGTTGTGCAGCATAGTAGGTGGCTATACAGGAGGAGCAATAGAAGTAGCCAGTGAAGAATGTCATCAGGGAAAGCATCAGGCAGCGAATGACAAAGGAAAAGTTCCTAAGGGAGAGAACATCTGCAGCAAACCGACAAGTAACAGTGAGATAGGAAGACTGACAGTCAGAGATGAAGGTACACAGACTGAAAGAGATGAAGGCACACAGACTGAAAGAGATGAAGGTACACAGACTGAAAGAGATGAAGGCACACAGACTGAAAGAGATGAAGGCACACAGACTGAAAGAGATGAAGGTACACAGACTGAAAGAGATGAAGGTACACAGACTGAAAGAGATGAAGGTACACAGACTGAAAGAGATGAAGGTACACAGACTGAAAGAGATGAAGGCACACAGACTGAAAGAGATGAAGGTACACAGACTGAAAGAGATGAAGGTACACAGACTGAAAGAGATGAAGGTACACAGACTGAAAGAGATGAAGGCACACAGACTGAAAGAGATGAAGGTACACAGACTGAAAGAGATGAAGGCACACAGACTGAAAGAGATGAAGGTACACAGACTGAAAGAGATGAAGGTACACAGACTGAAAGAGATGAAGGTACACAGACTGAAAGAGATGAAGGTACACAGACTGAAAGAGATGAAGGCACACAGACTGAAAGAGATGAAGGTACACAGACTGAAAGAGATGAAGGTACACAGACTGAAAGAGATGAAGGTACACAGACTGAAAGAGATGAAGGCACACAGACTGAAAGAGATGAAGGTACACAGACTGAAAGAGATGAAGGTACACAGACTGAAAGAGATGAAGGCACACAGACTGAAAGAGATGAAGGTACACAGACTGAAAGAGATGAAGGCACACAGACTGAAAGAGATGAAGGTACACAGACTGAAAGAGATGAAGGTACACAGACTGAAAGAGATGAAGGCACACAGACTGAAAGAGATGAAGGTACACAGACTGAAAGAGATGAAGGTACACAGACTGAAAGAGATGAAGGTACACAGACTGAAAGAGATGAAGGCACACAGACTGAAAGAGATGAAGGCACACAGACTGAAAGAGATGAAGGTACACAGACTGAAAGAGATGAAGGTACACAGACTGAAAGAGATGAAGGTACACAGACTGAAAGAGATGAAGGTACACAGACTGAAAGAGATGAAGGCACACAGACTGAAAGAGATGAAGGTACACAGACTGAAAGAGATGAAGGTACACAGACTGAAGACAAAGAAAAAGAAAGTATACGGCACAAGTCTGAGTACAGATAATGCTGCTGCTGCTGATGTTGACAGGATCGATGCAGATGCAGAATTTCAAACTGATTCAGAAGGAACTAGTACAGTTTACAGAGTGCATGGTCGCTTATCTGTACCAAGCTCAAAAAAGAAAACCTACACAATAACAGAAGACGAGATCAAGCGCAGAATCAACGCAGAGAACATGTCAGTTCATGTTTTCAGAGGTTTGATTGGGGTAGGTATACATTTCGTGATTTTGATGTCACCTGAAATAAATCCGGGTTACTCGTATCAATGAAGTGACAATGTGGCTGGAAGTTGTGCATTTGCTGCAACATATACACAATTACACCATGTAAACAAAAGCATTTAACTTTGTTTGTGCGTGTGTGTCTCTCTCTGCTCTTTTGGTGTTTGCACTTTTTCTTTTTTAGGGCCGCAAAGCCAAACTGCCCACAATGATTCTTGACAGGCCTAAGAAGGCCAAAACTAAAGTAACAGTGTTTAGTGTTCTGAGTGAAGAGGAGGCTGGGGAGCTAGCCCTCGGGTTTGCCGGAAGATTGGCCTGCGATGTCACAACAGACATGGTCTGTAAAGGCATCGACCATTCAAGTGCTGATATGACAAAGTAAGTTAGTAAAACAATATGAAAGTTGTATCTTTTTTGGTATTATTTGTCATTTCCCCGTATTTGTGTGAGGATCTAAACGTATTCTACGCTAGATTCGACACAGCGAACACCATGAGACCGGACAGTGTGCGCACCGCGGATGACGTCAGTGCGCACACTGTGTCTGAGGAGGATGTGCGGAGGTGCTTCAGGAAGGTGAACGCACGCAAAGCTACTGGTCCGGACGGGATTCCCGGCCGCGTCCTCAAGTCATGCGCGGCTCAGCTGGCTGGAGTGTTCACACACATCTTCAACCTTTCCCTCTCTCTGTCTGTAGTCCCAGCCTGCTTCAAAATGGCCACCATCGTCCCTGTACCCAAATCCTCCACCATCTTCTCATTGAACGACTGGCGACCTGTAGCCCTGACCCCCATCGTAAGCAAATGCTTCGAGAAGCTGGTCAGGGACTTCATCTGCTCTGCACTACCCGACTCACTGGACCCTCTACAGTTCGCATACCGCCACAACAGGTCCACTGATGATGCCATAGCCCTGACACTACACACTGCCCTGTCACACCTGGAGAAGAGAGACACGTATGTGAGAATGCTGTTTGTAGATTACAGCTCAGCATTCAATACCATCGTTCCCTCAAAGCTGGACAGGAAACTGCAGGATCTAGGACTGAGCAGCTCCCTCTGCAGCTGGATCCTTAGCTTCCTGTCTGACAGACGCCAGGTGGTCAGACTGGGCAGCATCACCTCATCCCCCATCACACTGAACACTGGTGCTCCACAGGGGTGTGTACTGAGCCCTCTCCTGTACTCACTCTACACCTACGACTGCACAGCCACTAACAACTCCAACATCATTGTGAAGTTTGCGGACGACACTACAGTGGTGGGTCTTATCACCAACGGTGATGAGAGGGCTTACAGGGAGGAGGTCAGCGCCCTGACCCACTGGTGTCAAGACAACCATCTCACCCTCAACGTCGCAAAGACAAAGGAGTTGATAGTGGACTTCCGGAGGTGCAGAGAAGTACATACCCCCATCACCATCAACGGCGCTGCTGTGGAGAGAGTGAGCAGCTTCTGTTTCCTTGGCGTGCACCTGGCTGAGGATCTTACGTGGTCAGTACACACAAACAAAACAGTGAAGAAGGCGCAGCAGCGCCTCTTCTTTCTCAGGAGACTGAAAAGATTCGGCATGAGCCCCCGCATCCTCAGGACCTTCTATCACTGTGCCATTGAGAGCATCCTCACTGGATGCATCACCACCTGGTATGGCAACAGCACCGCCTACAACTGCAAAGCTCTCCAGCGAGTAGTGCGGTGCTCTGAACGGATAATTGGAGGTGAGCTTCCCTCCCTCCAAGACATCTACAGGAAGCGCTGCCTGAGGAAAGCGGGGAGGATCATCAAGGACTCCAGTCACCCCAGCCATAAACTGTTCGGACTGCTTCCATCAGGAAGGAGGTTCTGCAGCATCCGGTCCCGAACCAGCAGACTGAGAGACAGCTTCTTCCATCAGGCCATCAGACTGCAGAACACGTCATAGACACCTCAGCTTCACTACTGGAACTTTAACATTATGCACTCCATACTGTACAGTAATGCCACTGTTTTGCACATGTCTCACTCTGTATATTTTTATATATTTTATTTATTGTTTACTCTATTTAATTTGTAAAATATGTGTACACACACACACACACACACACACACACACACACACACACGTAGAAAAATATTTGGTATACACATCCAGAAATGCATATACTATTATATATTGTACATATATTTATTAGTTTCAGATGTAGCCATTCTTGTATTTTGCTTGTTTACATTATTGTATTTTGCACAACTCTGTTGCTTGTGAAGCTCGCACACAAGAATTTCACTCACATGTGCTGTACCAATGTACCTGCACATGTGATGTGACAATAAAAGTGATTTGATTTGATTTGTGATTTAATCCTTTATTTATAATACATAGCAATATAAAAATAGTAACATATGAAAATATTACAATGGGCACAGATGAGTTTGTATCAAAAACAGCAACCAAGCCAAAGTAATGAATAACACACATAAATAACAACTGCTTGAGAGAGCAAACAATTTCTTTTCATCTGTTCCTTGGCAGAAAGTTAAGACAGCTTTAGTTTCAATAAACAGAAGTAATGGATGCAGTCCCTTTGAAATGTCACACAAAAGTCTACTTGTGCATATACTTAGCTTTAACTCTTCTCTTTTTTGTTTTGTATTCCAAAAGGTTTTCATTTTCTCCAGAGGATGTCTCTCTTTCAGTGGTTATCGACTGTTCACATTCATTTTCAGACTGTTGGAATGTCGATGCTGGCCGAACGTTTCTTGCTAGAATGCAATGGCCTAATTTTGCGTGCATTATCTGTCGTCTTTATTTCGTACTGGCATATACTTTTGCCTACTTGTTTTGTTTTTAAGACATTTGTATGCAGTTCATCTATCATTGCAGTAATGCCCTCTGGAATGAATGCCCACTGTTTAACTGTGTCTAAAACAGCATTTAGTTTTCCAACTGCACCTTCTGTGCATTTTTTGTCTGTGCTTTCAACTACAGGAGTGTCATCCAAAGTTGATAGAGGACTTTTCAGAGAGTTTTTCATTTGTTTAAAATGGCTACAAGCCACCTTCAGGCAAGCACATGTGTTATAGTGAGAGAACGTACAACAAGTGCACTGAAGTGTTTCAGCCGATGCAAAAAACCACAGATTTCCAAACAAACTTGGCATTTTTATCACTTTCAAGTCCTCACAGTGTACAAAGTAATGCCTTTCTTTCACTGCAATTCTTCAAATTCAAATTCAAATTTTTTATTTGTCACGTACACAGTCATACACAGTACGATATGTAGTGAAATGCTTGGACAACTGCTCGTGACCTAAAGAGAACAAAAAAGGAAAAGGCTATGAATAAGATAGGAAATAAATATGAAA
Organism: Astatotilapia calliptera; assembly: GCF_964374335.1. Taxonomy (NCBI): domain Eukaryota; kingdom Metazoa; phylum Chordata; class Actinopteri; order Cichliformes; family Cichlidae; genus Astatotilapia; species Astatotilapia calliptera. The sequence continues at coordinate 2,617,176 of NC_137432.1, read as the reverse complement.
AATTAAAAAGGGTAAATTTAACTAGGAAGGAATAAAATATAAATTAAGGTTAAAAATGAAATAACTGTACAACACAAATTAGAATGAAGGGTAAATTTAACTGGGAAGAATAAGATAAAGATAAATATATAAATTAAAGTTGAAAATAAAATAACTGTACAACAAAATACACAATACACAATATAGAACTATATAAGAATGTATGAAGAAATATAAATAAATATATACACAATAACAGCAGCTGTACAAGTATTAACCGGAAATGAAGAATATAGTGACCAGTGTTGTGCAAAACCAAAGTCCAGAAAGTCCAGTGTGTGTGTAAGAACCATATGTGTGGGTCAGTACTGTGTGGTGGTGTGATTGAGAGACCGTATCGCCTGCGGGAAGAAGCTCCTCCTCAGTCTCTCTGTGTTGGTCTTCAGGGAGCGGAATCGCTTTCCTGACCTCAGCAGAGAGAACAGTCTGTTGTTGGGATGGCTGAGGTCCTTCACCATCTTCCTGGCCTTGGTCCGGCACCGCCTGCTGTAGATTGAGTGCAGGTCAGGGAGCTCGGAGCGGATGGTGCGCTCAGCTGACCGCACAACCCTCTGTAGAGCTCGTCTGTCCTGCATGGTGCTGTTCCCGAACCAGGTTAAGATGTTTCCCGTCAGGATGCTCTCTATGGTGCACGAGTAAAAGTTCCTGAGCACCTTGGAGGGCAGTTGGAAGTCTCTCAAGCGTCTGAGGTGGTAGAGACGCTGTCGGGCCTTTTTCACCACGGTGTTGATGTGACAGGACCATGACAGGTCCTGCGTGATGTGAACTCCGAGGTATTTGAAGCTGTCCACTCTCTCCACTGGGCACTCGTTGATGACGGGGGTCTGGTAGTTCCTCTCCTGCTTAGTGCTGAAGTCCACTATCAGCTCCTTTGTCTTACTGACGTTTAGAAGGAGGTTGTTCCTCTGGCACCAGTTCTCCAGATTCCTAATCTCCTTCAGGTAGGCCGTCTCGTTGTTATCAGAGATCAGGCCCACCACGACGGTGTCGTCAGCAAACTTGATGATGGTGGTGGAGCTGGTGTGGCCACTACCAGTGGCCACTACTTGCCAAGGTAGAAATGTCTGTTTCCATGTTTGGATAGATGTCATTGTCAACCTCTGCTAATTTTGCAAGTAACACTAGATGCTTGCAAAGAAGTCCTCGTAAGCCATATGTACAGTTGCAGTAGGACTCAACAGGGCAGACATCATACACCATGTCTTCTCTAGACTCAGATGGGACTTGATATGCATTAACTCCATGGCTGTTCTTGACTGTAATTTTAAGAGCCCAACCACTTTCCATCAGTCTTGAAGCAGAGTCTGAAACTTGAGACAAGGTGTCAGCAAACCTGTTTTTCATGCGGCCCACATCTTGCAGGCTTTTTATGACTGAGAAGTAGTCGTCGGCCTTCCCTAGGAGCACTTCAATCAGATCATCCAGACGCCTATTCTTGTAGCCAGATAAAAACTGGTATTTCAGGCGGTGGAAAAATCTGAAAAAAAGTTTCAATTAGATCATCCAGACATTTAAACGATGTCCCAGGGACAACATTTACACGATGTCCCAGGGACAACATTTACACGATGTCCCAGGGACAACATTTACACGATGTCCCTGGGACAAATTCTACGTTAGGCCTTTTAGTTCAAATTCTCTTGACTTATGTTTGTAAAATGATCAGGGAAGCTACTGCAATTTTGCCTGACATTGTTATGACAGCTATATTCACCTGTACTTTCATAATAAATCATAATACATTGACACGCAATTCTCTGTCTGGAGAACACTGGTTCACAAGTAGCCTATCACTAGCAAACAAACAGCTATCCATTTCAAGGAAAACATATGTATTATGCTTACCGTTTATTAAAGAAAAGTATCTTGAGAGGAATTGAAATTGCTGGATCGGCGGACAAAAGGCGGTTTCTCGAAGAACATTTGTTTTTTTAAGGCGGGTATTTTTCGAAGTCGCAAAAGTATGACGTCACAAGAAGGTGATTGGTTACTTGTAATGTGGACCCTGGAACAACATTAATTATGATGATGTGGGAACAACGCCAACACGAGGATATCAGATTGTCCATTAAGACATAGTGACTGAGAAAGGAAAAACTCAATGCATCATGTGAATCCCCCGGCAGCCTATGTCTATTGCAGCATAACTAAGGGAGGATTCAGGGTCACCTGGTCCAGCCCTAACTATATGCTTTAGAAAAAAGGAAAGTTTTAAGCCTAATCTTGAAAGTAGAGATAGTGTCTGTCTCCTGAATCCAAACTGGAAGCTGGTTCCACAGAAGAGGGGCCTGAAAACTGAAGGCTCTGCCTCCCATTCTACTTTTAAATACTCTAGGAACAACAAGTAGGCCTGCAGAGCGAGAGCGGAGTGCTCTAATAGGGTGATATGGTACTACAAGGTCATTAAGATAAGATGGGGCCTGATTATTTAAGACCTTGTATGTGAGGAGCAGGATTTTGAATTCTGGATTTAACAGGAAGCCAAAACAGGAGAAATCTGCTCTCTCTTTCTAGTCCCTGTCAGGACTCTTGCTGCAGCATTTTGGATCAGCTGAAGGCTTTTCAGGGAGTTTTTAGGACTTCCTGATAATAATGAATTACAGTCGTCCAGCCTGGAAGTAATAAATGCATGAACTAGTTTTTCAGCATCACTCTGAGACAGGATATTTCTAACTTTAGAGATGTTGCACAAATGGAAGAAAGCAGTCTTACATATTTGTTTAATATGTGCGTTGAAGGACATGTCCTGGTCAAAAATGACTCCAAGGTTCCTCACAGTGTTACTGGAGGCCAAGGTAATGTCATCCAGAGTAAGAATCTGCTTAGATACCATATTTCTAAGCTTTTCAGGGCCGAGTACAATAACCTCAGTTTGATCTGAATTAAGAAGCAGAAAGTTAGCGGCCATCCAGGTCTTTATGTCTTTAAGACATTCCTGCAGTTTAACTAATTGGTGTGTGTTATCTGGCTTCATGGACAGATAGAGCTGGGTGTCATCTGCATAGCAGTGTAAATGTATGCTATGTCTTCTAATGATGCTGCCTAAGGGAAGCATGTATAATGTAAACAGAATTGGTCCTAGCACTGAACCCTGTGGAACTCCATAATTAACCTCAGTGTGTGAAGAGGACTCTCCATTTAAATGCACAAACTGGAGTCTATTAGATAGATATGATACAAACCACTGCAGTGCAGTACCTGTAATACCTACAGCATGTTCTAATCGCTCTAATAGGATATTATGGTCGACAGTATCGAACGCTGCACTGAGGTCTAGCAGGACAAGCACAGAGATGAGTCCACTGTCAGAGGCCATAAGAAGATCATTTGTAACCTTCACTAAAGCTGTTTCTGTGCTGTGATGAGCTCTGAAACCTGACTGAAACTCTTCAAATAAGCCTCTGCAGATGATCTGTTAGCTGTTTGACAACTACTTGTCACGGTTCTGGGTCCGTTGGACCCAGTATTTTGAGTTTATTATGTTTTGATTTAAGTTTGCATCAGGGATTGTTTTCTTGTTCTCTTGTTGTGTTAATGATGATGTTTATTATTGGAGTTCCATGTTTCTGTTTATTTGGGTTTAAGATGTGGGTTTAGTTTCATGTGTCATTTTCTGTCTCTTTATGTCGAGCCGGCGTCTTAGTGTGATGTTTTATTGTGAAGGTCTGCGTCTCATGTGAGTGTGTTCAGTTTTACCTCTGTCTCGTCTTGTTGATTATTCCCAGCTGTGTCCACCACCTGTGTGTAATTCCCGTGTTTCTCTGTGTGTATTTAAGTCGTGTCCTCCGTCATTGTAGTTGCTGGTCCGTCTGTGTATCTACCATGTCTCACCCGTGTGTTCTCCTGATGTCCATCGTCATTCTCCTCTGCTCGTTCTCATTCAGGTTTGTGCTTTGTAGTTTAGTTGTTTTCCAGTCTAGTTTAGTTCGTGCTCCGTTTGCTGTTTGTCCATATTTATTTCGTGCTCAATAAAACACCTTCACACCCTCACGACTGCCTGCGCTTGAATCCTCCCTCATTTATCTTTCAAGGATGTTTGATATAAAGGAAGGTTGGAGATTGGCCTATAATTAGCTAAGACTGCTGGGTCTAGAGATGCTTTTTGAGTAAAGGTTTAACTACAGCCAGCTTGAAGGCCTGTGGTACATAGCCGATCATTAGAGATAGGTTGATCATATTTAAGATCGAAGCATTAATTAATGGCAGGACTTCTTTGAGCAGTTTTGTAGGAATGGGGTCTAAAAGACACGTTGATGGTTTGGAGGAAGTAATTATTATAATAATAATAATGGATTGGATTTATATAGCGCTTTTCAAGGCACCCAAAGCGCTTTACAATGCCACTATTCATTCACTCTCACATTCACACACTGGTGAAGTTATTGAAGTTAACTCAGAAAGATCAATTGGAGAAAAAGAGTCTAACTTAACATCAATGGTACTAAGAGTAGCTGTAGATAATATTACATCTGTGGGATGATTACTGGTCATTTTTTCTCTAATGATAAAAACTTTATTTGTGAAGAAGTTCATGAAGTCATTACTAGTTAACGTTAAAGGGATGGTTGGCTCAACAGAGCTCTGACTGTTTGTCAGCCTGGCTACAGTGCTGAAGAGAAACCTAGGGTTGTTCTTATTTTCTTCAATCAGTGATGAATAGTAAGATGTTCTGGCTTTGCGGAGGACTTTCTTATAAAGCAGCAAACTATTTCTCCAGGCTAAATGATGATCCTCTAAATTAAATTAAATGCAACACATAACAATGTTACAAATATATTCAAACAAATACATTTTTCAATGCATAACTCATTTGGGAACTGATCTTTCTAGAAGTGAAAACAGTCTGTCCATCCTCTCCCTGCTCTCCTCTCCTCAGCCTCTCTTTGCTGCCTCATGTCCTCTCTGATGAGGTCTAGCAGCTCATCATCTCTTTTCCTCTTCCTCCCTGTCGTAGGTGGCTGATCCTCTTCGTCGTCGCTGTCGTTTTGGTCACCCACTGCTGCGCTTGGCCCTGGGGTGCCCTCCGGGAGAGAGGACATTAGGACAGGAGGCTTAATGGAAGGTCTCTGTCCTATCACCTCATCCATGTGGGCAAACCAGGGCCAAGTAGCAGCAGTGGGCTTCCCACTGACCCCCTCTCCTGAGCCTGGATACTTGCAATCCTAAAGGCAGAGGAAATAAAAAATGACAGCAGGCAAATAAAAACACCACAACAACTCTCAGTAATTGCACATTTATTAACTTGTGTTCTTAAGAATCAGCTTCTTGATAACACACATACGTACTTTGTATTTTTAAAAGTTATCCCACGTCTTCTGGACTGCAAGGGGGTGACTTCCCCTGCAGGCCCATCTTCTCCAGAATTGTCCTGATCACACACAACGAATAAGAGAAGAAAGGAAACCATGGCAACTATGTTAATCCCTAAATCCAAAAGAACACCAGAGGAACACCGTCTGGACGCTGCAAGCTAGTTTAGGGTTATTTGAATTAAAAACAAAAATGTCTATGCAGCTGCCCAAAGCTTAACAACACAAGCGCTATGACAATTTAACTTTTGTACGGCCAGATTTTCATATACTTACATTTGAAAGTGTTTTCCCGGTTCACCACCATCGTTTTCAGAAAACAATCTCCTGTGTGGCCCGCAATGAATCCTGGGATATGGTAAGACACGGAGGATACATCGGACCCATCCTTAAAATTTGGGGAAAAGTAGGACGCATTTGTCGCCACATTTTGAGCACTCTTTGAATTCGGACAGCCTTCGTCGCGTCGCTGGGACATCATTGCCTCAAAATGCGTCCTTCGGAACATCCTTCCCCTGAATTCGGACACACCCATTGCTCAACAGGGGTTATGGCAGCTGTGTACCGGGACCTGCGTTTTGTCGGTGATATAACAGCTCAAGCGGGTCTATCACACACTTCACAGTGAGACTGGGCTGGGCAGACATCTCTGAAATCATCGAAGCACTTTTGCAAACAGGCTCTATCTTGACATACCCACCAGAAATCTGAAGATAAACCACTACATTCTCAGCTAAAAGAATATTCAAAGCGTTTTTGGTGACACACAAACAGGGTATTTCAAAGTACAGTTCAGTTAGTTTCTACATGTCCGTTGTTGGCACTGAGAAACACCCACTAAAAGAATGGCCACCAGGGCAAAGCAATGGCTTTGACTCCATCAGCGTTAACCCCGCCCCCTGACTTTGATGCGTGAGGATGACAGATAAAATAAACTCATGAACACATTGTCATTCCTGGCCGTCCATAGAGAGAAAGCACTTAAAGCAGCAGTCCCCAACCTTTTTTGCGCTGCGGACCAGTTTATGCCCGACAATATTTTCACGTACCGGCCTTTAAGGTGTCGCGGATAAATACAACAAAATAAAACTAGTACCGGTACAGAAAAAATGATTTATTCATAACACACGTGAAAAGACCCAGGAAAACCGAGTTAACGATAAAAACGATAACAAAATAACGCTGAAAACCAATAAAAACCCTGAAAACCAGACATTTCACACCTGAGCCTCAACTCTCGTGGCCCGGTACCAAACGACTCACGGACCGGTACCGGTCCGAGGCCCGGGGGTTGGGGACCGCTGACTTAAAGCATAGAAGAGAGTGCTTGTGTCAATGGGCAAATGCTGCATGTTGTATAAAGCACTTTGAGTGTTTCAGGCGTGTATGAAAGTGCTTTAGAAGAATCAGTGCATTATCATTTAGTAGCAGCTGAGTGTGACTGATGTGTAATGTCTTCTCGGGCTGTTTAAATGGAATTGGAACAGGTCAGTTTTGCAATAACAGCTCCTTTTTTCAGCATCTACATTTATGACAAAGGTTAACAAAGTGGAATGATTAACTGTTGCTGTCAAACAAGGTGTGTCTCAATTCATGGTCTATGTAGGCCGGGTCCTTCGAAGGCTGGAAGTGACAGTCTTATCTTCATCCACTGCTCAGGTTGCCTAGCAGCCACGATACTAGCCACTAGACACGTTTTATACGGCATTGTTTGACAGGAATGGAAGTGAAAATTTGTTGTTTTTTGTTTGTTTTTTACTTAAATGTTTTTTAGTTTATTGAGTATCTGAGGCTGAGAGACTGAAAACATGATTGTTGGGCTACATTTCTGTATCCAGTAACAGTAATTTTAAGATTAACTGGTAAATAACGTATTTATTATTAATGATTATTGTTGATTGTTGATAGGGCGATCGTGGCTCAAGAGTTGGGCGTTCGCCTTGTAATCGGAAGGTTGCCGGTTCGAGCCCCGGCTTGGACAGTCTCGGTCGTTGTGTCCTTGGGCAAGACACTTCACCCGTTGCCTACTGGTGGTGGTCAGAGGGCCCGGTGGCGCCAGTGTCTGGCAGCCTCTGTCAGTGCGCCCCAGGGTGGCTGTGGCTACAATGTAGCTGCCATCACCAGTGTTTGTGTGTGTGAATGGATATGTAAAGCGCTTTGGGGTCCTTAGGGACTAGTAAAGCGCTATATAAATACAGGCCATTTACCATTTGATTAATATTAATAAATGAAATGTATTTTATTACAAATTTGCAGTTGTGAACTTGAACTCTGTTTCAAATAATTAGCTTCAGTAAAGATTCAAGTTGCATTTATTTATATTTCCTATCACTTACTCTTCATCTCAAAGACAAGTATCTTTCAGACGTATTGTATATAAAAGAGACAAATATTGTTACGAGCTGTGATTGGCTCTTCGTTTTTGATAGAATAAAGAGTAGACCGATATCTTTAATATTCGTTTATTGGGTGAGAACATTATGCCATATCATAACTGCTTTAAGTCAAATAGAATAGATGAAAAATGAGCTATGAACAGACTGACTTCTGCTAAATGGGTCAAACTGGGCAGACAGCACATCGTATTTTATAAGGATGTTAACAATATAGATCAACTTACTTCAAAATATGTAAAGCATATACACATCTACAGCAATATTATGCAACAACACAGCGATACTATCAATCCAAAATACTCCATGTTTCATATAACTGAAGAAAACACACTGACTTTCATTTTAAGGTACACTCTGGATACAAACATCAAGTTTCTGTATACAGAACTTTTTACTGGAAGTACACGAGTACTTTCCCCCACACTGAAAACACTTGAATGATAAAAGTATTTTAACATTACCCAATAAGACCCGAATGTATTTTTTATTTTTCTTTGCTATTTGGGTTGATTGGGACCTGATGAATTTGAAAACAAAGAATTACCAGATTTTTTTATTTTTTATTTTTATCTAATTTTTGTTTCTGAGTGAAGGAAACGGTTTCCAAGGCCTAATCCGTGGATCGACTTCCTTCGAGGCGTGGACGTCTATCAGCAGAGAATGTCCCTTAGTCTGTAACACAGCCAAATATATTCTCAAGTAATATTCAAGCATGCCATTCAGCGTGTTAGTACGAGCTCGGGAGCAGCTTGGGAGAACAAGAAAACAGAGACTGCTTCAGGTTGTCTTCCCAAATTGACTCAACTTTATTCACAAGTACAACAGTTTATATAGAGGGTAAAATTCATGAGACAGCAGATTATCAGTTTAAACCAGTACAGACCAAGATAAGGCAGCGTCTTCCTGCCCTTGGGTGAAGAAGCATCCTTTGTGTAGTTTATCAATTCAGCTACAATTGTGATTATCTCAGCGACATATTTTCAAGGCACAAAACAAAGAGTTCTTACATTAGTGAAATCTGAAACAAACCATTTGGCCTTCAACAGGCGTCTAAAAGATTAAGAAACTAATGTAGCTGAGGGAGTGATCTCTGTGGTATTTCAACCTTGTACCAGCCTGTGATTCTCACACATCAATTCTTGGGTCAAAGAGAAAAATAACTAAAACAAAGGGGCCTTATTGAATGACAGAGTTTTCCTGCATAATGTCACTATAAAACAATATCCAGTAAATGCTCCCATGGTACTAAAATACCTAACACTGAGAAACATGAGATCCACATTTGAAGACATTCATTTAAAATTTTGATAGTCACGAAGCGCGACCAGTTCTTTAAATTCGGGAAAAGGAGGAAGCACACCTCGGTATTCACCACTCATCCAACGTGTGAAACCTGCTGTGAGGACAATTAAAGTGTGGCCAGAGGGGACAGACGCAGTGCTCCAGGACAGATTTAAAAACACAGACTGGAATATGTTCACCCACACAGACCTGGACCAGTACGCCTCATCTGTACTGGATTACATCTCCGAAACCACAGACAGTGTCACCACCCAGAAACGGATCACCATGTACCCCAACCAGAAGCCTTGGATGAACCGGGATGTTCGTCTCCTCCTGAAGGCCTGCAACACTGCCTTTAGGTCAGGAGATGCACACGCCTACAGCACAGCCAGGGCTAATCTAAAGAAGGGCATCAAAAAAGCCAAACGCCATTACAAAAAGAAGGTAGAAGAACACTTCTCCAACTCCAACCCCCGACGCATGTGGCAAGGACTCCAGACCATCACAGACTACAGGACCACCAAACCCTCCCCCGCATCCTCTGATGTCTCCTTCCTCAACGAGCTCAACAACTTTTATGCTCGTTTTGAGCGAGGGAACCCCACAACCACAACCAAAGCAGACATGACGCCAGACCACCAACCTCTGACTCTCTCCCCCACCGATGTAGGAGCGGTGCTGAGCAGGATCAATGTCCACAAGGCTGCAGGCCCTGATGGCATCCCCGGGCATGTTCTCAGAGCGTGTTCTGGGGAGCTTGCAGGAGTGCTCACAGACATATTCAATCTGTCCTTGGCCCACGCTGTGGTACCGGCCTGCTTCAAATCCACCTCCATCGTCCCGATACCCAAAAACTCCAGCCCATCTTGCCTCAATGATTACCGCCCAGTAGCACTCACCTCCATCATCACTAAGTGCTTAGAGCAGCTGGTCCTAGCACACTTCAAATCCTGTCTCCCCCCCACCCTGGACCCCCACCAATTCGCATACCGCCGGAACAGGAGCACAGAGGATGCAGTCTCCATCGCACTGCACTCTGTCCTCTCACACCTGGACAACAACAACACCTACGCCAGAATGCTGTTTATAGACTTCAGTTCAGCATTCAATACAATCCACCCCTGACAACTCATCAGGAAACTGACAGACCTGGGCATCAGTTCCCTCATCTGCAAATGGTTACTGGACTTCCTGACCAACCGCCCCCAACATGTCCGGCTGGATAACCACTGTTCATCTACAATCACGATGAACACCGGTGTACCACAAGGCTGTGTGATGAGCCCTTTCCTCTACTCCCTCTTCACCCACGACTGCAGACCTGCTGATGGTTCCAACACCATCATTAAGTTTGCAGATGACACCACGGTGATTGGCCTCATCGGTGACAACGATGAGGCCGCCTACAGGGAGGAGGTGGATCGTCTGGCTGAGTGGTGCGACACAAACAACCTGCTGCTTAACACCGAGAAGACCAAGGAGCTCATCGTGGACTACAGGAGGAATGCTGACCCACATCCACCCATCCACATTAAGGGGACGGCTGTGGAGCGTGTGAGCAGCTTCAAGTTCCTGGGAGTCCACATCTCCGAGGATCTCACCTGGACGACCAACTGCTCCAAGCTGGTCAAGAAGGCTCACCAGCGCCTCTTCTTCTTGAGGACTCTGAGGAAGAACCACCTGTCCTCAGACATCCTGGTGAACTTCTATCGCTGCACCATCGAGAGCATCCTGACCAACTGTATAACAGTCTGGTACGGGAACTGCTCTGCCTCGGACCGGAAGGCGTTGCAGAGGGTCGTGAAAACTGCCCAGCGCATCGCCGGAGCACCACTTCCTGCCATAAAAGACATCTACAGGAAGCGGTGTCTGAAAAGGGCTGGGAAAATCATCAAAGACCCCAGTCACCCATCACATGGACTCTTCACCCTCCTGCCCTCTGGGAGGCGCCACAGGAGCCTCCGGACTAAGACCACCAGGTACCGGAACAGCTTCTTCCCCACAGCTGTCAGACTCCTGAACTCTGCCTCCTGACATCTGACCCACGTTAAACTCATGGACTGAACATACACACACCCACAATGGACAACTGTACCCTCAAACACAATAATAACATGGACTGAACCACCACTCACAACCACTAGCACTTTATATAGCCTCTGTAGAAACTATCTACACCCTCACTTATCTTAACTGCACTACTGTATAGCTCTGTGTAAATAATCATTCTGTGCATACGATAATTTTTAACCCTACAACTGTTTACAACTTGCATAGTTCCCATTTCTGTATAGCTGTATATCTCAGATTCTGTAAAGTTATTTATTTCATATTCTGTATAGTTTTTCATATTTATATCCTGTTCATATCCTGTACATAGCTTGTACTCACTACAGCCTGTACATACTTATAGTTATAGAATATTCACAACATACTTCATACCGTGTACATTATAACATACCATAATAGACCCATTTCTGTAATATACTCACATATCTATATTATTGCTAATATATATTGTAATATATCTATATCACTAAGCACTTCTGGATGGATGCAAACTGCATTTCGTTGCCCTGTACCTGTGCATGTGCAATGACAATAAAGTTGAATTCTATTCTATTCACTTAAAGGAGCCTCGCTGTGACGTAATCGACCTTCACATGCGGCCTCCGAAGAACGCAGGGACACAGCCCTCCTGAGGATTACCCAGAATCCCTTGCTAATCCTAGTGGGTGCAGGGCGACATTTGACACTGGGTGGCGCTATTGTGCCAGGATGTAACCCTAAACTCTATTACATGAGCATGTGTATTTTGCGCATTAGCGGCCTGGACTTCTGCCTGGAGTCACGTGACTTTTCATTGAAGGGGCACGTGCGCCGGAGCTTCAGCTTCAAACGGACCATCACGAGCAGGAAGCGGCTCCCATGGCCTCTCCACTGAAAGTGTGCATAGTCGGGTCTGGAAACTGGTAAGCTCTTATGATGCTGACGTTGTTGCCGGACGCGGTGCTGCAAACAGGTTGTTGCATCTGTCGGTGTGCGGAGTGTCGTTAGTGCCTACCTGGTTTGTAAGCGTCCTCCTGGAGTCAGCTACGAGGAGCTGGAACAGAGCTTCTTCAGCATAAGCACAGTGCTTTCCTGGTCGTGTTCCTTTTTAATTTCATATTAACTGGTGATGTTAGTTTAAGTGTTGCATGTTTCAGGTGACACATCCGGAAGTTTGCCTTTTTCCAACAGCTGTCCCCTCTGTCTGTCGGCATCCTGCGGTTTGACATATGATAAGATAAGATAAGTTAAGATAAGATAAGATAACTCTTTATTGTCATTGCACAGTCATACATAGTACAGTAGTACAATGAAATTGGAAAAACTGTCCTACGTCGGCACTACATATAACACAACACGACACGATATGACACATCACAACGTAACAAACAACACAACACAGTATATTAACTTAGTATAAAAAAGAAGAATAAGTGTATGTGTATTGCACACTGTTATTATTGCACATTAATTATTATTGCACCTTGTTATAAATATAAATATTATTGTTATTGTTTTAAACATTGTTACCTCCCCCTAAAAAGTCCAGGGAGGTATCCAGTCAGGTCAGCTATTTACATTGATCAGGGCTATTGCCCTGTTGTAACAGCTGTCCTTGAGTCTATTTGTTCGGGACCTCAGCAGCCTGAACCTCCTGCCAGACGGCAGCAGCTTAAACACCTGGTGTCCTGGGTGTGTGCAGGGCTCGCTGATACAGGGCTCGCTGAAAACAACAGCTAGTCTGTAGTTAATATTGACACGTATATGAATTTCCATTCTGTTCTGACAGAAACACAAATTATTCTCAGCAAAAAAAAAGTTAATTCGATGTTTTATTCCGCTAAACCATAATAATGTGGTTCGGTGAGATAAATCTGAAGCCAACATTTACCCCTGACACCAGCTGAGTGAAGGGACCTCGAGCTTACCTGCATCCGGGTCACTCTTTCAGCTGTTCATTTAAAATATGCGCACAAGTTCACTGGTGATGGTCAGCAGCCTGCTCCATAAACATGAAACTATGGCGTTATGTTGTGAGCCCCTCACAAACAAATAAAGAAATGTGCCATATGCTTCATGAGCACAGAGGGAGGGCGTGCTGGACATCAGTCAGCATAGAAACAGACCAAAACTTTAAGAACCGGGTTTGTTTGATTTGTTTCCTGTAGGCTGTAAGTAAGTGTTGTTTATTTCAGCATGAAACACGCGCCGTAGTAAGTTCAGGGACTGATCCGTGTGGTAACTCGAGCTTCAGTGCCTACAAGTGTCTCAAAGTTTGATGTGACTAAAGACTGAAAATGTCACCGTCACCAGTTCATACAAGCCTGAGTGCATGTCCATGTCAACATGACTACAGGTAACATTACAAAACAGTGTTTTCTTCAAAAATAAATATGTTTAATGAAGCCTGCTGATTGGACTTGTACAGAGTATTATAGTTCCCAGATTGATTATGACGCCACTGACAGCATACACTCACCACGCATGACCAGAGTTTCTCATTTGACTTGAGGATAAAAATGTCAAATGTTTGTTTGTTTGTTTGTTTGTTTGTTTTTAATTGAAATGTAAGATGGTAAAAACAGTAACAGTGGGCTTAGTAACTCAGCTATGGCTGTCAGAGTAGACTGATGTCGGGTCAGATTGTGCTTACACTGGGAAACAAAAGCAGAGTTTTGTTATTTTATTTTCCCCATAAACCTTAAAAGGCATCAGTGGCAGACTCTGCTATAAAATCAGTGAGCGTGTTACAGCCCATCAGTGTGGTGTTTAGTGAACAATAACCTTCCCTTTGTCATCTCTGGACTCTTAGTGCATGTTTTCACCTGTGTAACACCTCGATCAGAATCTGTTTTGTTTACATGAAGCAACAGTAGGATCGTGTTCCCGGACAAGAACACTAGCACACCTCCTTAATCCTTCATATGCTTAATCACCTCTCACACCAACTCTCTTCCACTCGAAAAATTCACAAGAATGAAGCTAACGAAGTAGTTTAGGATGGTCCAATTGATTAGCTGACTGAATGATTAATTGATCAATGCCTTGAAACATCTAGAAATATTTGCTGATCTCTGTGTCTTTGTTGCAGGGGCTCTGCTATTGCCAGGATTATCGGAGATAATGCCAGGACATTGCAGCATATTGCTACCACTGTGAAGATGTGGGTGTTTGAAGAAAATATTAATGGCAGGAAGCTTAGCGACATCATCAACACTGAGCATGAAAACGTTAAGTACCTTCCTGGATACAAACTACCAGAGAATGTGGTGAGAAGTAGTATGATGTCATTCTTTTGCTGAGCTCATTGAACTCTGCAGAGCACTAAAGCTGCACTATACTGCCAAAAGTATTCACTCACCCAAGTCATCGAATTCAGGTGTTCCAGTCACTTCCATCAAGAACCCAGGCATGTAGACTGCTTCTGCAAACATCATAGATCAGTGTGATGATGGGATGCAACAAGGCCGGTCATAAATATCCTCTTTATCAAATATTCCACAGTCAGCTTCTAGTGGTATTTTAACAAAGTCGAAGCCTACCACTCAGCCACAGAGCAGGGTCAGCGCACAGTGCACCGAGGTCACCGGCTTTCTGCTACAGGCCTCCAAACTTTATGTTGCCTTCAGATTAGCTGAAGAACAGTGCATAGAGTTCTTCATGGAATGGGTCACCATGGATGCTGTATCCATCACCAAGCACAATGCAAAGCATCCGGTGCAGTTGTGTAAAGCACGCTGACCTGAACTCTAGAGCAGTTCACTGGAGTCACAAATCGTGCAATGATGGACAAGCTGGCGTTTGGTGGCTGCCAGGAGAGCGATACGTGTCTGACCGCAATGACTGCAGTGTCCATATCGACATGGTTGAGAGACTTTGGTGTGGAAGAACTCGACTAGAGTCCTCACCTCAATCGGACAGAACACCGCTGGGATAAATTAGAGTGGAGACTGCGAGCCAGGCCTTACATCAGTGTCTGACTTCACAAACGCGCTTCAGGAAGGAGGTCAAGAATTTACGGAAGCTTGTTTCTGCCAGTAAAAAAGAAAAATGTATCCATAACTCGAAATTTTGAGTTACCTCTGCCAGTCAGTAATCTACATGAATGTCATTTTCTTGTTACTTGGAAGGATATGGCGCGCTCAAAACCGGAGCGCAACAAATTGGCGCCTGCGAGAGTTCGTTCGCTGATAGTGACGCCACGTGATTCAGCTAATAACACAAGGCTTTCATCATGTGTGAAGCCAGGCTGAAAATAGTCAGCAGTTTGTGCATTCATGACTGGCTGTAGTACTGGTAGCTTAGCATAGCATTTGTAGCTGAGGGTAACAAGGAAAAGACGGCATTCACGTAGCTTACTGATTGGTAGAGTTGACTCGAGATTTGGAGAAAATAAGCACACTACGCAATGTGGAGATCCTTCTCGTTAAAGCTGGAGCTGTTATCGTTGCAAAGGGTTGGATGACTTTCTATTAAACCCTTAGATTAAGACTGGGGTGTCACCCCAGTTCATGTATGGCTGAAGACAGACGAGTGAATATTTTTGGCAATATGGTGGAAGTGTGTAACACAGTACGGTGGGGAAATCACCCAGACTCACAGGATTATTCAAAGCCTACTCAGCTTTGAATTGAATGGCGCTTCTGTCGTCTCCGTAGGTGGCTGTACCAAAGCTCTCTGATGCTGCTATGGGAGCTGACCTGCTGGTGTTTGTCGTCCCTCATCAGTTCATTAGGAAACTCTGTGATGAAATGGTGGGCTGTGTCTCTGCCAGAGCTCGAGGAATCACGCTCATAAAGGTAATGATGCCCATTTCACCGTCTCGCTATCTCACACTCCACTGCTGCTTTTAACTTTCCAAATTCTGCAGAGCAAAGACCTGACACAGGATCTGAGCCGTGCATACAAACTCAGCTGAACATGCCCGGAGTATCTTTGTTATGTGGATTTGCTTCTAACAGGATCCCTAATGATCAGGATAAGCGGTCACATAAAGCTGTTTTTTGGTTCATATTGCCAGTAAGTGTCTCCAGCCATCCATAAAACACAGCGAAGGTCTTTGGGGTAGTAAAGGTGTAAGGACATTTGGCACACAGACTGCAGTAGCCAGGGATCCGGTGATGTGCAGTATTCATTTTGTGATCAAATATGTCGACAAAGTGAGCGTGTGCGCTGAAGAGTGAGTTTGATGTTTGGATGCCTCTCTTCCACAGGGACCCCCAACATTCTGATCCAAGCACTGTAAACAAAAACACACTAAACTCAGAGTCCAGTGTTTGTCTGTTTCAGTACTCATGACGCATTCATGGCTGTGTATTGCATTAGTACATATTTTGAGCACATATTTTGCAGGGCAGCCTGTAAGTGCTGCTGTTAAAGCTTTGGCTGCACCCTGGAGCTACGTGGCAGGCAGGAAGAGCCACAATACAGCACTTGGGAAATGAGAAGTAAACTCACAAGCAGTCTTTTAATGTTACGCTTATACCAAGTACAAAATAATATAGATCAAAAACAAGGAAACCAAAACTACAGATCTTCTGTGAACCAGCGCTAAGAAGGGCAAACCAAGCGTCCCAGCAGGTCTCACTGCCTGTCTTGTCTGTCATACATCCCTCCTGGCACGTATCCACCTACTCCACCCTGCCTGCACTCTTCTTCACCTCTCTTTTGCACTTTTCCATGTGTCTCTTTCATTCGCATACACTAGTCATCACATGACCTGCAACACCTTCACCTACTTTTCTGTCACCCTCAGCTGCCACGTAAGATCCCACAGTTCCTCTCTTGGTGCCTCATCTTTCTCTAGCTCCACAGGGTCACATCGCAGGCGTCCATCAGCGTACTCAAAGCAAGCGTCACGTCTGTAGTGCTCTTTCTCTGCATGAAGCCACACTCCCCTTCACTGATCATCACCTTTAACCACTCTTTCCCATACCTCCATGGTATCTGTCTCAGGCTTTATCCCTCAGTAGTTACTACAGCTCTGCACATTACTCTGTTCTTAAAAACTGGTACCAGTGCACTTCTCCATTCCTCGGCCATCCCCTAACCAAACAGTACAATTTGAGTGTGTAACACTGTTGTTTCGAAGTCTTCGGTCTGTAGTTACAGGCTGTTTGTAGCCTGTCCAAATTTGGCACGAGTGTCATTTTTTGCATTTGCCATCAACATGTGTGACTCATTTGGTGACACTGAGGTCTATTAACAAATTTCTAGGCACAATAAGGGGTGTAAACTATAACGCATGGTGGAAGTAGATCATATCTATGTGTTTTGTGGATGCTGTGGTCCTACTGGGCTCATCAAATGCTGATCTCCACAAACTCCCTATCATCAGTCAGAACTGGTACCTCAGAATCCCACGTCATGGCTCTGAAGCTGAAAAGACTCCAGGTTAGAGAAGAATTGCTTCCTCTAGTCAAGAGCTCAAATATCTCTTGTTCACAAGTGGGTGAACAGGTGAGTGTGAGATGGACTGGTTCATCATCTGCAGTTATTTGGACTCTGTTTTGGTAGAGAGGGTGCTGGTGAATGTGTTTGGCTGCAAGCTGTGGGTAGTGACTGGAAGAATCAGGCTACATCAGAAATTAGCTTCATTTCAAGGGCTTAGCCTTGGGGTGAAGAGGTCAGTCAGAAGGAACATATCAGGGGGAGGCTGGTTTCCTCCCTTGACTTTCTGCATGCATCCATCTACAGCATGGGTATAAGCAGCTGTGTCCTTTATGGCTCATCCTGTATGCCATCGCTCATCCACCACCGCCCCTCTCATTACTGTCTCAGGGTATATATGAGGGTCCAGAGGGCCTGAGGCTGATCTCTGACGTCATTCGTGAGAAGATGGAGATTGATGTCAGTGTCCTGATGGGAGCAAACATCGCCAACGAAGTAGCAGCTGAGAAGTTCTGTGAATCCACCATCGGTGAGTAGAATCCACGTGGAAAATGTTATTCAGTAGATTCTATTACTGCCTGCTGTAACTGGCATGTTGTGGATTTAAAAAGAACAAACGGGACCTGGAAGAGAAGAAATGTTTTGTTTTTTTGTCCCCTTGGCTTGATTGGATGGGAGTGTAGGGTCTCTGCCTGGTTTAGGAAGCAGACTCATACTGGCAGAGTTCATACTGGGAGATGGTGCGTGATCTGAATTTGAGTCAGCGTTCTGAATAAAGTGCGTGCTAGCAAAGATCAAAATTGTGTAAAACTGAGCTGGAAAACCATGTGGAGCTGGAGCTGGGAGATGCTGTGGGCTTCATGGCATTCACACGTTGTGTAATAATGTAAGGACAACATCAGATGGATTCGTCATTAATACATATAAAGCTTCAGAAAAGTCTTTTAAAAGATGTATTTGTTGCGGATCATGAGTAATGTTCCCAGGCGAGTCTTTAGTTGTTTTTTCTTAACTTAGCTTTAACTGGTTAGCCTGGAATTTTCTGGATTTATTGTAGGGCTGAACGATTATGGAAAATAATCTAATTGCGATTTTTTTGCCCCAATATTGCGATGCGATATGCGATATGCGATTATTTTTTTTTAAGGTCTTTGTCTTCTGTATTATTAAACAAAGACAAGCAATACATCATATAGTATGGCCAATACTATATTACATTAATTTTAAACTGTTCTTTCCTGGAAGACAGACCTCTGTTATGATGACATGAGGTGATGCATGAATTGATGACTGACATTTTTATTTAACTTCTTCAATCACAACAGTATATTTGAACATACACAATAGTTTATTTTTAGCTTACAAACATCTGAGCATAAAGTGCTGACAAGGAACCCTGGTGTAAACATTAAAATGAAAGTCAGTACAATGTGCAGATTGCAGAAATATACATAAAAAAAATCTGTGGCTTTACCACACTCAGTTTTTCGACATCTGTGAACTACTAGACAGTCATTCAATTAAAAAATAATATTAAATAAATCAAACTAATAAATAAAAAATACACACATCTTACTGATCTCTGCAGTCAGTAACATTACACATAAAGTGCAAACATAATAGCAATTGTATAAACACACACACAAACACGCCTTTAAAGTTTAAAGGCGTGAAATTGGACGGTCTAGTTCTGATTAGCGTCACCGCTGTCTCGGTGGAGTTTAATAAACTCGGCCGTCTGCTTCTTGCTATCTAAAATATAACCAGACACTGGTGTAAATTCTCGACTGTCTCATACTTCTGTTTAATAAGTTTTCTGTTTGACGTTTAGTCAGCTGTGTGAAAACCAAGGAGGAACCCACCCGGGGGATTAATAAAGTTTTATTTTATCTAATCTAATAACTTTAATCTCAGCCAAACCGATTTACTCACGAACAAACAAAACACTGAAAAAAGCCCAACAATAACATTTTTAGGTTGTCTAAGTGACTTATATATTACGTTTAACCCGAGCAGCGAAAGTCCGCGGTGATCTGAAAATGATGTGCCGGGAGTTGTGCCGTTCTCGGCCGCATCAGTAACCCTCGAGCTCCCGGCTAGCTGTCGAGCTGGTGGGTAGCAGACGCCTCTGAAAACGTCGAAGCACTTTTGCAAATATGGGATATCTTGATAAACCGAGCAGATATTTGATGTTTACACAACTACTTTCTCGCCTGAAAATATGTTAAAAGTTTATTTTGTGACCCAGAAAGATTAGTATGAGTAATTTTAAAACTTAGTAGCGGCCGCCATTGCTGGAAACTGGAGTTTGGCTGGGCCGCGCTATGAATTCTGGGATATGGTAGTAATTTGGACAGCCTTCGGCGCGTCGCTGTGACGTAATCGGTCTACAAATGCGGCCTCAGGAGGATGCAGCCCATGAATTTGGACATGTCCAGAGTATAATCGCAGCCTTTGCGGTTAGAAAATTGCACTTGATCATGTCGCGATATTATCGCAAATGCGATATATCGTTCAGCCCTAATTTATTGCCATGTTCAAAGTTCTCCAAACTCAGCCTTTGCACCAGAAATCGTCTTTTTGTCACTTATTTCATTTAATTCCAGTTTCAGTTTTCTCAGATTGCTAACTATATGTTATTGTGGTGAAGGTTTTTTTCATTATTTTTCTTGTTTTAATAGTAAAATATTATTCTGTTACTACTTTTCCTGCTTCCTTTAAACGCACAGTGATATTACTGGACGCTCAGTGTTTACACTGCCTGTTCTTTTGTGAAATAACTTGCTCTTTAAGAATATCTGCTCATTGGTGGTGTAACTCCTTTGTGTCTCTGAGAGACAGACACCAGTCTGAGTGTCTGTGATATCCCTCATAATGGAGCTGCTAACTAAAAGTAGTCTAAGCAAGAATCTGAGTGCTGTTCTAGTGAAAAGAAGTCCCTGAGAGCTGAACGATGTAAAGCCAAGCATCACAAAGACCAAAGTTACTCATTTATTGTTCGAGCATGTCTGTAGACTCCCTGTTGACTGCTCGGGAGCCTCCTTGGGTGGATTGGGAACAGGACCTTGCCAACCAATAGCTCCAACAGCTCTGTGCTTCATTAGCAGGAAGCCAAGCCATGCATTAGCAATTAGGGATTAATCATCTATTCAAGGCTATTTTGAGAACTGATGAGCATAATGGTCAGTAATGCGATAAGACAGTTTCAAGTTTACCTGTTCAAATAAATTAGTAATTAGTGATCTGGCTTATTTGTATACTTGAGCCTAAAGATTATACTTGGATTAGACTGATTTCCACATCTCCTGTGATTTGTCCGTCCATCCATCTTCTGGGGCCAGGTACGGTAGGCAGCAGCCTAAGCAGAGAAGCCCACACCTCCCTCTCCCCGGCCACCTCCTGTACAGTGTCCTGGGTCTGCCCCGGGTCCTCCTCAGAACACCTCACCCGGGACATATTCTTGCCAGACGCCCGAACCGTCTCAACTGGCTCCCTTCTGTCATGGTCCTGAGTTTGGTGACCCAGTGTTTGTTTTGGATTATTGACATGCTTTATTTCAGCGAGTTCTGACCATCAGATCGTGTGTGTGTGTGTGTGTTAGGCAGCAGGAATGTGGAGAATGGTCTACTGTTCAAAGAGTTACTGACGACTCCAAACTTCAGGATCACAGTAGTGGAGGATGCTGACACAGTGGAGCTGTGTGGAGCTTTGAAGGTAAACACTTACACATGACACTGAATCAAATACTCTATAATCACATGGCTACCAGCACGGTCTCTCTGTAGTTACTGTCGACTGTAAGGATGTTTGGAGTCTAAATGTCTGTGTAACACTGAAATGTGAAACCTTTTGCTGGTAAAGAGGCAGAACCAGTGTCTGTGGTTATGAAACCAAACTGTCCTTCGTTCCATCTTGAAATATGATTTGACGCCTTCGCCGGGACTTCTTTTGTCATATTTTCAATGGGTGTCAGATATGTAATTGGCCACAGGTGTTGACTGCATGGAACCTATGAATAAACTGATATTCCAAATGCTCTGTGGTTTGGTGAATGCAGCGTCGATGATTTTCATCATTTTATACTATATGTATATATTTTTTTAAGAGTAGTGTTTAAATTGGAGCATGGGTGCACCAACACACTTGAACAGTCGTGTTAATAATGAGCTTTATTAGGTGTGAGGTGATGCACTCATCAGTACATGATTTTCAGTCTTCTGTTAGTTGCATTGAGAGCTTTACATCATTTTCTAAATGTGTGTTTTTGTTTTGTTCATTGCTGGTGAAGAACATCGTTGCAGTGAGTGCAGGTTTTTGTGATGGCTTGCAGTGTGGAGACAACACCAAGGCAGCTGTGATCCGTCTGGGCTTGATGGAGATGATAACCTTCGCCCAACTCTTTTCTAAGAATGGCGTGGTTTCCACATCGACCTTTCTGGAGAGCTGTGGTGTGGCCGACCTCATCGCTACGTGCTATGGCGGCCGCAATCGACGAGCAGCAGAGGCCTTTGTTAGAACAGGGAAGGTATGTGCACCGTCACGTTTGGTTGTTGTAGTGTATCTGCTCTCTTTCCTCATTACGCATTACTATGTAAAGCTTTATTAGCTCGAACTGTTTTTGGTTTGAAATGACGAACTGCTTTTTAATTGTGCACTTTCTTGTATTTTCTTCTTGTCACACCTGCTGATAGAGCATTGAAGTGCTGGAGAAGGAGATTTTCAATGGTCAGAAGCTCCAGGGTCCTGCCACCTCAGCTGAGGTTTACCGCATCCTCCAACAGAAGTGCCTGGTGAATAGGTCTGTAATCAAGTTTCTTTGTCTGTCTATTGTATTATTTTTTTTTCTTTTTTGACATGTAACGCAGCTCTGTGCTATATTTTGACTGTAAACTACCTGTCAAAAGTTTGAACATTTATTGGTTTGTCTTTATTTTTACTAAGTAGCTGCCCTTTGCTTTGTTGACAGAGCTGCAAACCCTCATCCTTCTCTTAATGAGCTTCATGATGCAGTCACCTGAAATGGTTTTCCTCACAGGTGTGCCTGACAGGGTTCATTGGTGTAATTTGGGACCATCAGTTGTGTTGTGCAGCAGTCAGGTTGGTACACAGCTGACAGCCCTGTTTGACAGAATCAATCAGCTAAGTAAAGAGAAATGACATCATTACTTTAAGAACTGAAGCTCAGTCCAGAAAATTGCAAAAACTTGAGGACGCCCCAGGAAAGGAAGACCAAGAGTCGCCTCCACTGCTGAGGATGCATGCATCTCACCTCAGTGTTATGTCTTTTCGGGTTCTTTAAATGAACAAACGGGGTTGGGTCAGTTTAGCCCCTTTTACTCAGCATCCGCATTTATGACGAAGGGCAACAAAGTAGAATGGCTCATTTTCGTGGACAACCAGCGTGAGCCTTGTGTGAAAAGGCGAATGTCTAACCCAACGTAAGGATGACAGAAGGAACCCACAGCAAATATATTTAATCAAAAATAGCCAGGTCAACTTCTATTTCTGTTACGGACTAGTAACATTTCTGTCCGTGAAATTTACCCATTCGTTATCTCTACGGGAATCCTCCATCACTCTAATTATTACCCAACATCATTTGCCCTTCATAGTCACTGCAGCGTGACATTTCCAACAGTAGGTGGTGCCATCGTCCCATTTAGCAGGATGTAACTTGAACCATTTTTAACTATGTTACACATGGTTCCCACTGTGAAGCATGGAGGGGAAGGTGTGATGGTGTGGAGGTGATTTGCTGGTGACACTGTTGGGGATTTATTCAAAACTGAAGGCACACTAACCCAGCATGGCTACCACAGCAGCCACATGCCATCCCATCTGGTTTGCTTTTACTTGCACCATCATTTACTTTGTTTGAATATGACAATGACCCGAAACACGGTCACCTGACCTAAAGCCAGTGGAGACGGTTTGGGATGAGATGGAGAACAAAGTGAAGGCAAAGGACCAACGAGTGCTCGGCTTCTCTGGGAACTCCTTCAAGACTGTTGGAAAACTGTCTCAGGTGACGACCTCGTGAAGCTCATGGAGAGAATGAAGAGTGTGTGCAGCAGCAATCAAAGCAAAGGGCGGCTACGTGGAAGAATCTCAAATATAAATATGTTATTTCACACTTTTGTTTACTAAATAATTCCACATGTGTTCATTCATAGTTTTGATGCATTCGGTTTGAATCTACAGTGTAAACAGGCATGAAAATAACGGAAAACCATTAAATGACAAGGTGTGTCCAGACTTTTGACTGGTAGTGTATAACAAGTACAGAGCTTGAATTAGGGATTTCAATTTTAGTTTATCTTTACATATAATTGGGAGCAGTGGGGAAATGCCTCAAAAATACACATATACATAAAATGGTGACAGAGGGACCCTTAGGCCCCTCCTCGATTCAGAGATGGTCTTTCCCTTTTCACGTAAATGGCCCCTTGACTCTGCGCTCAGGATAGGACAGATTAGATGATTAGATCATGTCTACATGATCTAAAAGCAGATTACTCCAATCTTCCTGAACAGGATAGGGTAAGTATCAGTCCCTGATATGATTCACACCTACTGTACTCTGTGAGCGCCTGGCAGCACAAGAACCAGGCTAACCAAAGGTCAGAGAGTCCTGATCCCCCAGAAGGGACTGGCCCCCATCCAACTACCAACCAATAGCCTGCCTCAGCACAACAGCGACGCTGCTGTCAGGCATCATAGCAGGTGATATGGTTGGAGATTTATTAAGAATTTAAGATAGATCTTAACCAGAGCTCGTGACCACAGGGATATAAATAAACTAGTAAATCAACAGCTTCACTTTTATGTTGAGATCTTTCTTCACCACCATGGACGACATCAGCCTGTCTGTCAATCTCCCAGTCCACTCCTCCCCTCACTCGTGAACAAGACCCCAAGATACTCCACTTGGGGCACCAGCCCCTGCCTTCTTTGGTGACAACCATGGTCTTGGAACTGGAGGTGCTGATTTTCATTCCTGAGTGGTGGGCTGCAGACCACTGTGAGCTGGAGCTCACCACTAAATGAAGCCAACAGAACCGTGTCCAGGCAGACTTCCCAATATAACTGCCAGAATCAGTAACAAAGATAAACCCTAGCGAAGTCCAACACCAGGGGAAGAAGCCTGACTTACCGCCACCGGTGTAGTCCAAGCTCTCGCTGTGGTTGTACAGGAACCATGTGACTTGTAATAACAGACCAGACACCCCTTAGTCCCTCAGCACCTGCCACTGAATCCCTTAAGGAATGTGTCGAAATTCCTTTTCCAAGTCCACAAAACACATGTAGACTGGTTGGGCAAACTCCCACGTGCACTGGAATGTCCCTGACTTGATAAAGAGCTGGTCCAGCATTCCCCTGTCCAGGACAAAAACGACATTAATGAATCTGACGTTCAACTAATGATGGATTCTTGCTTCCAGTGCCCTCACCTGGACTTTCCTGGGGAGGTTGAGGAGTGTGTTCTCTCCATAACTGGAGCACAGCATTAAGTCCTCCTTACCAAAGAGTGGTTTAAGTGCCTAAGTGACCTTGCCCCCGGTGACGGGCGTCATCCCTTTCCTCACAGAATCTGCTTCCTGTATGGAGGTCATGTCAGTGGGATTGAGTAGATGCTTGAAATGTGACGGCGCCATTTCTCCCCCATGTGGTTCGATGGCTACCACAAGCCACCTCTCAGCCGCTTATTATTATTATTATTATTATTATTATTATTATTATTATTACTACAACTACACACTTCGAAAGGATTTGAACTATTTTTAAACGCAGAAATAGGTAATAAAGAACAAACTCTCCCTAAACTCATTGAAGTTACTGTAATGAACCGCACTAGGATTCTACGCTGAAACAAACTGAAATATGTTACTGGGTCGTTTTGAGATCGTAGAGATGGTCATACTTTGGCTCATCAGTGTTTAGAACTTTCTTTCTGACTTTAAATTTGAATTTATTTACTTCTGTATTGTTGTTGTTTATCTAGTCTATATACGTTTGTTACATGTGAAATTAATAACTTGAATTTTCTCTTTTCTGCTTTGTCAAGCTCTAACTCTGTCCTTCCTCTCTCCAGGTTCCCTTTGTTCACAGCAGTTTATCAGATTTGTTTTGAGAAGAGGCCAGTCCAAGAAATGATTTCCTGCCTGCAAAGCCACCCAGAGGACATGTGATCGCCTGGTGCGTCTCAGGAAGCTGTTGTTTTTCCATTGATCATTTTCATTCTAAGGTGACGTTTGCATTAGGTTCTTATTCTGTCAAAAACAATCCCCAACAGCTTTAAATAGAACACCCATAAAATAAAAAGTCCTTTGTACAAATTGAAATGATAAACTGTCAGAAAAAGTTCTTCCAGGCTTCCAACAGTGTAGGATGAAAAATAAATCCCCGTGTTAAAACACAACAAAGACTGACTCTCCCACTCAGTGTGTATCCATGCCAGCCCTTGAACCACTGTCACATATGAAAACGAGGTATAATCTGAGCTTCAAAACCGTGGAACAAATCACCCAATAACATCTATATAAGTGAAATTGTGTTTTAGCGTGGGCCTTTTGTGGCAGCTATATTTGTTTTTGTTACCTACACGACCAACTTCACATTTTTCTCGGCAGGTTGATTACCAAGCTGCCCACGGTGCTCCTTAGACTTAAAACACAACAGCACGCACAAGATCAGCTCTGGGTAGAGCATGTGTTTGTGTGTGAGCCTTGTGATAGGAATAGGCTGGGAAACAGATGAATGGATAATGAGCTTGTGTGTCTTTAGCTGTGATACTTCAGTGTGCTGATGTTGCAACCTTCTCAGAATTCTGCTGTTAATTTGTTGGAATAAATGCCACTCAGACTGATTTCTCCATGTTTTATCTAAAAGTTTTCATTGTTAATCTTGAATCGTGTCATGAGATGGATAATAGGTTACAGGTTACCATCTTTTAAAGGCTGCATTCTGTGTTTTTGATTTATTTTTGAAAGATTAACATTTGTCTCAGTTTGTGACCAAATATTTCTGGAACCTTTGCATTGCAGTATGTTTCTGTTTCTATCAGTGATTTATCAGATGTGTCACATATCAATAAGCAGTTGTGTGCTCATTAACATTGCTACCTTGCCTGTCAGTGGCCACCAGCATGGTCACTTTGACACACTGCATCCATCACACAGCAGAGGGCGATGCGCTTCAGTCACGGAGAAAATGTCTGCATTTCAATGTCTTTCCAGCTTCACTTGGCTTGTGTTCGTTCAGGTAAACGTAATGAATGGAAGTGAAACAAATAATTAATTTTGCTTGATCACATGTAGCACTAGCAAACCTTTGCCTCTTAAATTGATTTTGCATTAACAGACTAAACTTGAATGCCTTTGACAAAACCAGCACTGGCTGTCAGGTAAACTGTCCACGACACCTTTAGAGTTGCAGCAGGAAGCTACCCACTGAGGAAACATTAGTTACATTTTTGTTGCTATTCTGAAATAAAATATTAGAAACTACACTAAAGTGTTAAGTCTGAGTGTGACAAAGTGGGTGAGAAGACCATTTGTCTACATTCTTAGTTAACATTCTTGTTTTGATTTAACCATATTTCACATGTAATCAGCAATAGGCAAACATCTACTATCCCGGGTTTGTTTATGTTCTGCACTTTTACAGATTATATAATATAACATCTTGGTTTAAATCAATTCATGCAAGTTTGTTAAGTTAACATGTTATTTATTTCAACTGTTAATTTGTATTGTTTGAACTTACCTTTACCTACCTGTCTTCCAGAAGCAAAAGGAGGAAATGTAGTTCTACTTCCTGCTTTATACCTTCTGGGTTCATCTGAGGTCACAGGAAGAGACCAAGGGCAGGAGGGGAAGAATTCTTATAATTTAATAAAGTTGATTTTAAAGGGTTTATAAAGAAATAGATTTAATGTTGTGATATGTATTGATTACGCCAGAGTTTATGTTGCCAGTCAAGAGGAGTAGTAGAGGATGAATATAATCATGTTCATCTCACCTACCTACTGAATGGAATAGTCCAGAGGAGAAAGTGTTTGATTAAGGGGACTATTTAAGCAGACGAACTCAGGTGTTTCAGAAGAAGGGTTCAGGTCAGTGTAGCTGTGTGCAGTTTGACCTTAATTTCTGTTGATTTAAGTTCAGTTATGTTTATTTGAATTGAGTTTATTATAGAGTTGAGTTTCTTATTTGTTTCTTTGTAAATATTCTTGGGCCACAGAATGGTGAATAAATCACTTGCTACACTGGACAGCATCAGTCTCCTGCACTTCTTTGACCGCTTAAGTCGAGTCCTACCACACTGAGTTGTGGAACATTGAAAGGGGCCCCTTTTGAAATTTCTTTAGAAATTTTCTTTTATTAATATTTTTTTAAAATGACTGCAGCACAAATGTTTGACACCACTGTCGTTAAGACCTCTGATGACCTCTGGAATGACTTTAAAATGATAGCGGGACAGATGATGATTTTTGCAGCACAAACGTGGTTTCGGCTCCATCAGCACAAACGTTTGACACCACTTGAAGTAGACCTGGGGTAAAATTTGTAGTACTTTTTTAAAAGTATAAGCTGATTCACTAGTCCAGGCCACATATCTATAGAAAACCCAGCCCGCTGGCTCTGGACATTGTTTGGCAATTTACCACAATTATTCTCCCACCAAGATCTAATGGCCTGTAAGGATAAGTTAAAGCCAATGAATGACAGGCTGCCACCCATGGATAATATAGGTGGCTGTCAATCAGACTCTCTAAAGAAACTCAAGAAGAGATGAGAAACAAAGTCACTGACATCTATGAGTATGAAAAAGGTTCTAAAGCCATTTTACTCCAGTGAACCATGCTGTGAGCCATTATGCACCAATGGAGAGAACTTGGAACAGGGGTAAACCTAAGAAAGAGACTGGGTACAAATGGCATCCATTGGAGAGTTCAAGGTGAAAACCAGTGCCAGCCAAAAAGGGCACGTTTGGGAAGATATTCTGTGGATCCATGACACAAAGCTGAACTTGTTGCAAGATTTGTCGGTGGTAGTGTGGTGCTCTAGGGCTACTTTGCTGCTTCGGGACCTGGAAGACTTGCTGTAATACATGAAACCATGGATTCTGTTCTCTACAGGAGAATGTCCAGCTAGCATTTCATGCTCTGAAGCTTAAGTGCATTCAGGTTATGCAGCAGGACAATAATACGAAACAAACCAGTAAATGACAATCATAGTAAGTGCATAGGCATGAAGTGCTGTTTGAATGTGTGTGCGATTGAGTGGACGACACTCGTAGCAAGAGAGCGATCCCGTCTGCCATCATGTTAATTAATGAGGTCACTTGGATCAAGATTTGAGTGAGAGTTGAATCCCCTAGGAAAGGATCTCAAGATTGTATTATAGATATCTGACAGCTGGTGTGGTAGGCCACCACAAATATTTCATCTTCAAAGACTGGAGAAAATAAAATAAAAAAACTATATGCCTAACAGTAAAATCGTGCTCACTCACCTAATTACTCTGGACCTTGTTAGTATTTATTCATCAATCTTTAATCTCACAGAAATTATTCAAGTAATAATACAGTCACTTTTATATTAACCCATAATGCAAAAATACACGAACAAAACATTCACCATTCAAAGATTGCTTGGATGGTTTTCCTTTCCAAACACGTGGAGCCAGAAGAAGAAAACTCTGGATGTCAAGCTTCAACCTAACCTGACGCTCCAGTCCGCCTGGTGGCGCAATGGTGCGGCTGGCTGGTACTAGGAATCGCAGAAGAAGAACACCCACAGCCGCTAACTAAAACGGTCCTACCTTAACGGCAGGGATGTTACAGGTCACTTTGGTTGGTTGTTAAATTGTTACTGACAACATACTGTAAGTCGTTTATAGGATTTTGTTTGCGGCGTAGCAGCAGCTCATAGCAATGCTAACTTTATGTGCTAGCCTGGCTAGCAAACTGGAACCATGTTTTGTTGCCGTCATTGATTAGAAATCCCAAAGGAAACTACAGAGACATTATAATCTGTGGTTGTTCTGTTTTCAAATGTTTGTTAATATTGGTAGAAAAACATGATAGCATGGGATTCAAAGGAGTAAATACAAATTAGAGTTAGCTAACACCGTAGAAACGTTAGGTTTCTGTTGATTTTCTTCTGACGAACTGAAGTTACTCTGATTTAGTCCCTGCTGAGCTGTACCAGGCTGCTGCCAGATCCAGTGTAACAAACTATGGAAGTGCTTTGATAAAGGAAATGCAGATGGACCGACTGAAAAGGCCGTGATTACATGCGGATCTCTGGACCAGCTGCGTCAGCAATGTCTGCAATCCCCCTTCTGCGATGCACCATCAGGTAAAACTGTCCCAACACGTACGATCACTAGATTACGTGCGGGCTGGAGTATAATGACAGTTTTAAAACTGATTTTAAAAAGTCTAATATGTGCATTTTGAAGGCATATTAAGAAAAGTATCAAAATGACCGAGTTTGATTTTTGCTTTATCAGCAATGGACAGAAAATGTGACAGAGTCTTTCCTTTGATGTGTTCCTGCGGTACAGTACGGGTCGCAGTTTACGATCGTCTCGTAACCTGCACTCCAGACATCAGGCTGCTAAAGGCTTTTTGGGTTTCATTTTCCTTTGTTGGGATCGACACATCTGTAATAACTTACATTTAATGCAGTCTTTAATATAATTCAGTGCAAACATTTTGACATTAAAAGTAGGTTCTAAAATTTTATCTTGAAATTATTAACTTGCAAAGTCACATGATCATCCCGTTCACTTCCGTTTAAATATTTCATAAATCTATGAAATATGTAAATCAACGTTATTTTTCCAAACCTTTGTCATTATTTTACATCTTGTTTAACAGCTGTAGGTCAAAGGTCTCATTTTGGCCACAGAAAAGTTCCACTTTGCCTCGTTAGCCCAAACATGACAGAGTGATAGTTTTATCCTGCAGTCCTGGATAGCACAGCAAACGTTTTTCACAGTCAGTGAATTCAACAGGTTTAAGGGCAGTTAAAGACTCTACAATGTCAGATAATTCAAAGTGCTTTCATTATTATTTTTTATTATCATTATATTAGCGGAGTCGTCTCAAAAGCCAGCTAAAAGTTCCCAGTTGGGACTAAACCAGCTGATGTTAATTTGCAAGTTGCGGAGCTGCTTTCTGGTCACTGATAGAGTTCAGCTGCTGTCTCTACCTTCCATGCACGTGTTCAGTACTTCCCCCTGTGTCATTCTCTTATTACACATGACGTACCCTGTAAGAACGCATTGTTGACAAACAGCGCACTCAAAATAAATTTTTTTATTTATATAAAGGTGAGAATATTGTACTGATGTGTCACATAGAGAAGCTGGATGGGGGGTGTGAGCAGTGATGGTGACTGCTACACAATCTGGACACAGACACACACACCAGGGCGAAACAAGCAGAATGATGGTCACATGGTCATCTCTGGTCTCTACAGGTCGAGTAGCGCCCCCAGCATTCCCCAGCTGACTATCCCCCAGTAACATTACTGGGGGATAGTCAGCTGGAATTCTGACAGTTCATTTGTTTTGTTTTCTTTTAATATCACTTAGAACTCTTTTGCTGTCAGTGCCTCATCGATCTGTCTGTCTGCTCAGGTACTGCTGTCCGACTCCATGCCATTACTGTTGGATCTCTGTCTTTTGTGATTTTGTGTGACTCTGGGTGGGTCTGTCCTTTGTTAAAGACATTACTCTCTTACCCTTAGTTTGCTGTGGCAGAGAGCTATCATGTGAAGCAGGGCTTCAACAAGACATATAAATATACCAGTCAAATGCAACACTGCTATAAAAAGAGCAAGACTTCATTTTGTCGCAGGTCAAAGTGGAATGAATGTGATTGGCTGAACAGCTGTTCATGCTGTGTTATCTGTACTTCCATCAGTGTAAAAGACCCAGCAGCAGATTAGAATGAAGTATAATAACACTAACACATGTAATAAATCACCAGATTAATACACTCATGTTCCCGTGACAATGCGGCGCACTGTTTGCTCTTCATTCAGTGATTTCAGTACAGCCGGCTGCTGCTCATAAAACATGTTCCCCCATCATATAAACACTTATTCTCTCAGCTGAGACTCGCTGCTGTTTAAAGGTTTGAGAGTAAAGGTTGGATATAAAAACATCAAACATGGGCTCAGTCGGCAGTTACAGTGTCTGTGTCCTGTTTCAAGACCATAAATGTACGATTGTTTTTAGCCAACATGAGAAATGTAAAGTTGTGTCTATGACTTTGTTACTGATGGCGAGCAGGGAAACAAAGACTTTATAGGCAGACGCATTATTTTCATCATCAGCACGTTTCAGTTTGTTTCACAGTTTTTCAGCAGTGCTGGAAAACTAACCGCACGGCTGATAAATGTCTGTCGTTTAGCTTCAAAGAGACATGAGGTGATGATGCGCAGTGTCCGTGGTTACCATGGTTACTGGATAAGCTGCTGATAAATTAAGCAGCTGTCACCGTGTTTATGTTTTCATTACAACTGTCTGACTCGGTTAACTGAAGTAAACTTGGATAACTTCTAGTTTAGGAGTATGTGTGTGTCCTCGGAAATCTGGACTCGTGCGGACTTTCCAAGGACAAACAAGAAAGAACTGTACACCACTACACTGAAATAAATAGACTATTACTAAAATACACGTGCTATATCATAAACTATCATATAAATCTGGAGGTGCTATTAACATGTGTACTTATAAAGGACAACTTCCTGCCTTTAGTCTTATTGATGAGCAGCATTAGTTTTCTTCTAATGTCCAGAAGTCTGCATCGTGTGTTTCATAGTTTCTAACAAGCCTTTAAAGTTAAACGTAACATGACTGAAACACCAACATCTGCTTACTGAACAAAAACCCCACACAGATGTTAATGTGATTTTATTTTTATTTTAGTAAACTCTAAAAAAACAAAAATTGTAACAGACAGCTGGTGCTTAGAATACAGTTGATTAAATATAAATATTATTAACACAGGAGAATTCACCTGTTAGCCCGAATGTTTAACTGACTTACTTTATAAGTGAGCGCGTGGAGGAGAGCCTGTTTGTGTCAGATGACAGCTGGTTCACCGGACCGACGAGCTGGACTCAGAAACTGATGGAGAAGCATGGAAACTTCAGAGAGATGCCACACCTTTTGGAGACCTCATGTCATCTCACTTACTGGATTCCCTCATTTTAGAAGTGAGGAAATGTGAAGCTCAAATGTAAATGAAGAAGACTGTAATGTGGAGGTGGGGGGGGGGGGTTCCCTCTTGCTGACATGCTGATAGATGTCAGGATTTTTGATCATGTTTTGAATCACAGTTATGTTTGTGGTGTGATGTGTAGTAAGCTGTTAGGTTGTAAATTAGAATAGTGCTGAACACATTTTGTGAACATTTACAGTGGGGCAAAAAAGTATTTAGTCAGCCACCGATTGTGCAAGTTCCCCCACTTAAAATGATGACAGAGGTCAGTAATTTGCACCAGAGGTACACTTCAACTGTGAGAGACAGAATGTGAAAAAAAAAATCCATGAATCCACATGGTAGGATTTGTAAAGAATTTATTTGTAAATCAGGGTGGAAAATAAGTATTTGGTCACCTCAAACAAGGAAAATCTCTGGCTCTCACAGACCTGTAACGTCTTCTGTAAGAAGCTTTTCTGTCCCCCACTCGTTACCTGTATGAATGGCACCTGTTTGAACTCATCATCTGTATAAAAGACACCTGTCCACAGCCTCAAACAGTCAGACTCCAAACTCCGCCATGGCCAAGACCAAAGAGCTTTCGAAGGACACCAGGAAAAGTATTGTAGACCTGCACCAGACTGGGAAGAGTGAATCTACAATAGGCAAGCAGCTTGGTGTGAAAAAATCAACTGTGGGAGCAATCATCAGAAAATGGAAGACATACAAGACCACTGATAATCTCCCTCGATCTGGGGCTCCACGCAAGATCTCATCCCGTGGGGTCAAAATGATCATGAGAACGGTGAGCAAAGATCCCAGAACCACACGGGGGGACCTGGTGAATGACCTGCAGAGAGCTGGGACCAAAGTAACAAAGGTCACCATCAGTAACACACTACAACGGCAGGGAATCAAATCCCGCAGTTCAATTCAATTCAATTTTATTTATATAGCGCCAAATCACAACAAAAGTCGCCTCAAGGCGCTTCATAGATACAGAGAAAAACCCAACAATCATATGACCCCCTATGAGCAAGCACTTTGGCGACAGTGGGAAGGAAAAACTCCCTTTTAACAGGAAGAAACCTCCGGCAGAACCAGGCTCAGGGAGGGGCGGCCATCTGCTGCGACCGGTTGGGGTGAGAGAAGGAAGACAGGATAAAGACATGCTGTGGAAGAGAGACAGAGGTTAATAACAGATATGATTCAATGCAGAGAGGTCTGTTAACACATAGTGAGTGAGAAAGGTGACTGGAAAGGAAAAACTCAATGCATCATGGGAATCCCCCAGCAGCCTACATCTATTGCAGCATAACAAAGGGAGGATTCAGGGTCACCTGGTCCAGCCCTAACTATATGCTTTAGAAAAAAGGAAAGTTTTAAGCCTAATCTTGAAAGTAGAGATAGTGTCTGTCTCCCGAATCCAAACTGGAAGCTGGTTCCACAGAAGAGGGGCCTGAAAACTGAAGGCTCTGCCTCCCATTCTACTTTTAAATACTCTAGGAACAACAAGTAGGCCTGCAGAGCGAGAGCGGAGCGCTCTAATAGGGTGATATGGTACTACAAGGTCATTAAGATAAGATGGGGCCTGATTATTTAAGACCTTGTATGTGAGGAGCAGGATTTTGAATTCAATTCTGGATTTAACAGGAAGCCAATGAAGGGAAGCCAAAACAGGAGAAATATGCTCTCTCTTTCTAGTCCCTGTCAGGACTCTTGCTGCAGCATTTTGGATTAGCTGAAGGCTTTTCAGTGAGTTTTTTGGACATCCTGATAATAATGAATTACAGTAGTCCAGCCTGGAAGTAATAAATGCATGAACTAGTTTTTCAGCGTCACTTTGAGACAGGATATTTCTAATTTTAGAGATGTTGCGCAAATGGAAGAAAGCAGTCTTACATATTTGTTTAATATGTGCGTTGAAGGACATGTCCTGGTCAAAATGACTCCAAGGTTCCTCACAGTGTTACTGGAGGCCAAGGTAATGCCATCCAGAGTAAGAATCTGCTTAGATACCATATTTCTAGGCTTTTCAGGGCCGAGTACAATAACCTCAGTTTGATCTGAATTAAGAAGCAGAAAGTTAGCGGCCATCCAGGTCTTTATGTCTTTAAGACATTCCTGCAGTTTAACTCATTGGTGTGTGTTATCTGGCTTCATGGACAGATAGAGCTGGGTGTCATCTGCATAGCAGTGTAAATGTATGCTATGTCTTCTAATGATGCTGCCTAAGGGAAGCATGTATAATGTAAACAGAATTGGTCCTAGCACTGAACCCTGTGGAACTCCATAATTAACCTCAGTGTGTGAAGAGGACTCTCCATTTACATGCACAAACTGGAGTCTATTAGATAGATATGATACAAACCACTGCAGCGCAGTACTTGTAATACCTACAGCATGTTCTAATCGCTCTAATAGGATATTATGGTCGACAGTATGGAACGCTGCACTGAGGTCTAGCAGGACAAGCACAGAGATGAGTCCACTGTCAGAGGCCATAAGAAGATCATTTGTAACCTTCACTAAAGCTGTTTCTGTGCTGTGCTGAGCTCTGAAACCTGACTGAAACTCTTCAAATAAGCCTCTGCAGATGATCTGTTAGCTGTTTGACAACTACTCTTTCAAGGATGTTTGATATAAAGGAAGGTTGGAGATTGGCCTATAATTAGCTAAGACTGCTGGGTCTAGAGATGGCTTTTTGAGTAAAGGTTTAACTACAGCCAGCTTGAAGGCCTGTGGTACATAGCTGATTATTAGAGATAGGTTGATCATATTTAAGATCGAAGAATTAATTAATGGCAGGACTTCTTTGAGCAGTTTTGTAGGAATGGGGTCTAAAAGACACGTTGATGGTTTGGAGGAAGTAATTATTGAAGTTAACTCAGAAAGATCAATTGGAGAAAAAGAGTCTAACTTAACATCAATGGTACTAAGAGTAGCTGTAGATAATATTACATCTGTGGGATGATTATTGGTAATTTTTTCTCTAATGATAAAAATTTTATTTGTGAAGAAGTTCATGAAGTCATTACTAGTTAACGTTAAAGGGATGGTTGGCTCAACAGAGCTCTGACTGTTTGTCAGCCTGGCTACAGTGCTGAAGAGAAACCTGGGGTTGTTCTTATTTTCTTCAATCAGTGATGAATAGTAAGATGTTCTGGCTTTGCGGAGGACTTTCTTATAAAGCAGCAAACTATTTCTCCAGGCTAAATGATGATCCTCTAGATTTGTGACACGCCATTTCCTCTCCAACTTACGAGTCATCTGCTTTAGGCTACGTGTTTGAGAATTATACCACGGAGTCAGGTACTTCTGATTTGAGGCCTTAGTTTTCACAGGAGCTACAGTATCCAGAGTCGTACGTAGTGAGGAGGTGAAATTATTAACAAGATAATCGACCTCTGTTGGGGTAGCGTTCAGATAGCTGCTTTGCTCTGTGTTGGTACAGGGCATTGGAGATGATAACAGTGGGTGGATTATATTCTTAAACTTAGTTACAGTGCTTTCAGAAAGACATCTACTTTGATAAAGTCTACTCTTCACCGCTGTGTAATCAATTATTGTAAAAGTAAATGTTATCAGGAAATGATCAGACAGGAGAGGGTTTTCAGGAAACACTGTTAAATGTTCAGTTTCTATGCCATATGTTAAAACAAGATCTAGAGTGTGATTAAAGTGGTGGGTGGGTTCTTTTACATTTTGAGAGAAACCAATTGAGTCTAATAACAGATTAAATGCCATGTTGAGGCTGTCATTTTTAGCATCTACATGGATGTTAAAATCACCCACAATAATTATTTTATCTGAGCTCAGAACTAAATTAGATATAAAGTCTGAGAAATCAGACAGAAGCTCTGTGTAAGGCCCAGGTGGACGATAGATGATAACAAGTAAGACTGGTTTCTGAGTTTCACAGCTGGGGTGGACGAGGCTAAGCATCAGGCTTTCAAATGAATTAAAAGTCTGTCTTGGTCTTTCATTAATTAATAGGCTGGTGTGAAAAATTGCTGCCACACCGCCCCCTCGGCCTGTGCTTCGAGATTTCTGGTAGTTAGAATGGCTCGGGGGTGTTGATTCATTTAAACTAACATAATCATCCTGCTGCAACCAGGTTTCTGTAAGGCAGAGTAAATCAATTTGTTGATCAATTATTAAGTCATGTACTAACAGGGACTTGGAGGAGAGAGACCTAATATTTAATAATCCACATTTCACTGTTTTACTCTTTGGTTCAGATGTGGATACTGTATTGTTCTTTCTTTGTAATTGTTTATGTTTAAGTTGTTTGTTGCTGGTTTTTAGTTTGTTTTTTGTCTTTTTGGAAGCTGACACAGTCTCTATGGAGATGGGTTTTTGGGGGGGTAGCAGGAGGAGAGAAGCTGCAGAGAAGCGTGTAAGACTGCAACTCTGCTTCCTGGTCCCAACTCTGGATACTCATATTTTGGGGGGTTTAATAAACGTGTGTCAGACGTGTTCCGCTGCTGAAGCCAGTGCATGTCCAGGCCCGTCTGAAGTTTGCCAGAGAGCACATGGATGATACAGCAGAGGATTGGGAGAATGTCATGTGGTCAGATGAAACCAAAGTAGAACTTTTTGGTATAAACTCAACTCGTCGTGTTTGGAGGAAGAAGAATACTGAGTTGCATCCCAAGAACACCATACCTACTGTGAAGCATGGGGGTGGAAACATCATGCTATGGGGCTGTTTTTCTGCCAAGGGGACAGGACGACTGATCCGTGTTAAGGACAGAATGAATGGGGCCATGTATCGTGAGATTTTGAGCCAAAACCTCCTTCCATCAGTGAGAACTTTGAAGATGAAACGAGGCTGGGTCTTCCAACATGACAATGATCCAAAACACACCGCCCGGGCAACAAAGGAGTGGCTCCGTAAGAAGCATTTGAAGGTCCTGGAGTGGCCTAGCCAGTCTCCAGACCTCAACCCCATAGAAAATCTGTGGCGGGAGTTGAAAGTCCGTGTTGCTCGGCAACAGCCCCAAAACATCACTGCTCTCGAGAAGATCTGCATGGAGGACCAAAATACCAGCTACTGTGTGTGCAAACCTGGTAAAGACCTATAGTAAACGTTTGACCTCTGTTATTGCCAACAAAGGTTATGTTACAAAGTATTGAGTTGTATTTTTGTTATTGACCAAATACTCATTTTCCACCCTGATTTACAAACAAATTCTTTACAAATCCTACCATGTGGATTCATGGATTTTTTTTTTCCACATTCTGTCTCTCACAGTTGAAGTGTACCTCTGGTGCAAATTACTGACCTCTGTCATCATGTTAGGTGGGGGAACTTGCACAATCGGTGGCTGACTAAATACTTTTTTGCCCCACTGTACTTTGCTGGCTGATTGCGTGCCTCGGTGCAGCTGGTCTGTCAAGGAAAAGTTGTAGTGTTGGACTCCAGATTGTTGTTCCCGTGATTCGAAAAGGCTCTTTTCCACACAGTCCTCATTCAAATATTGCAGCTAACAGGGTGATTTTCCCGCCTCAGTGCAGCTAGCCAAACAGTAAGTAAGTTTTACACTGGTGGATTTTAACTTAGGTGTCTCAAATATTACATTTTAGTTCAAATTCAAGGTATTTATTTCTATGTCATGTTACTTTAGTACCTGTGTGACCGTCTCACAGACAAATATTAATATACTGTGACCACTAAAACTGTCTGAAAACTTTAGTTAGTTATATTTAAGGGCAGTATCCCAGAGTGACAGCTAAAAATAAACTAAAAAGACGCGATCCTTGTGTAGGTTTGTGGTCTAAGGAGCCTGGAAAGAAAAACATCTGGACTATTTAAGTGTCCTTGAAGCCGTTTAATGGTCAGCAGTCCCACATTTGTCCTCAAAAGGGTTGTGGACCACCTATTGGCTGTTACGCTGGGAAAATTGTGCAATATAATTTTCTTAAGATGTTAAAGATATCAGAGCATTGAACAGGCTGGTGTTTTGTGAAGAGGATCTAACAGGAGAGAGATGATAGAGACACATGACGTCCTTATAAAACACAGTTGAACTTTATGAATGGACAGCTTTTCACAGGTCTTTGGACTTTTTATTTAAAGGGACTGCATAGTTTTTTACTGAAACTGACACAATCCCACTTTGATTTGACTCAGAGTACAGACAGTGGACTCTGGTGTCAGCAGAACCACCTGCTGATCAACGCCGTGAAAACCAAGGAGTTGGTGGTGGATTTCCGGAGACGCAGACCCACCACACTGACACCGGTGAACATCCAGGGAGTGGACATTGAGATAGTGGACTCTTATAGGTACCTGGGTGTTCACCTGAATAATAAACTGGACTGGAGCCACAACACTGATACTCTTTACAGGAAGGGTCAGAGCAGACGCTACCTGCTGAGGCGGCTGAGGTCATTTGGAGTACAGGGAGCGCTTTTAAAGACCATCTATGACTCTGTGGAGGCATCCGTCATTTTTTTTTTACAGTGTGGTATGTTGGAGCAGCAGTTTATCGGCAGCTGAGAGGAAGAGGTTGGATAACCACATCAGGAAGGCCAGCTCTGTTCTGGGATGCACCTGGACCCAGTGCAGGTGG
Organism: Astatotilapia calliptera; assembly: GCF_964374335.1. NCBI lineage: Eukaryota > Metazoa > Chordata > Actinopteri > Cichliformes > Cichlidae > Astatotilapia > Astatotilapia calliptera. The sequence goes on along the minus strand of NC_137432.1, from coordinate 2,577,906 downwards.
TGGGAGACAGAAGGACTCTGGTCAAAATAACATCTCTGATGGACAGAGTCTCCCAGCTCATGCATGTAAATGCTGCTGAACTGCAGAGCTGCTTCAGTGACAGACTGCTGCATCCTCGATGCATGAAGGAGCGTTTCTGCAGGTCCTTCCTCCCTGCAGCTGTCAGGCTGTACAATCAGAACTGCTCCCAACAAACATAGATGTTTACATCAATGCTGTAACTTTCACTATTTTATCAACTGATTCACACTACAACATGGGTTTGCCTCTTATCTGTATCCATCCATCCATTTTCTTCCGCTTATCCGAGGCCGGGTCGCGGGGGCAGCAGCCCAAGCAGAGAAGCCCAGACCTCCCTCTCCCCAGCCACCTCCTCCAGCTTATCCGGGGGAATACCAAGGCGTTCCCAGGCCAGCCGAGAGATATAATCTCTCCAGCGTGTCCTGGGTCTGCCCCGGGGCCTCCTCCCGGTGGGACATGCCTCACCCAGGAGGCGACCAGGAGGCATCCTTGTCAGATGCCCGAACCACCTCAGCTGGCTCCTTTCGATGTGGAGCAGCAGCTGCTCTACTCTGAGCCCCTCCCGGATGGCCGAACTTCTCACCCTATCTGTAAGGGAGAGGCCAGTCACCCTTCGGAGGAAGCTAATTTCTGCCGCTTGTATCCGCGATCTCGTTCTTTCGGTCACTACCCACAGCTCGTGGCCATAGGTGAGGGTAGGGACGTAGATCGACCGGTAAATTGAGAGCTTCGCTTTTACACTCAGCTCCCTCTTCACCACGACGGACTGGTGCAGCGTCCCCATTACTGCAGCTGCAGCCCCAATCCGTCTGTCGATCTCCGGCTCCCTTCTCCCATCACTCGCGAACAAGACCCCGAGATACTTGAACTCCTCCACTTGGGGCAGGAACTCATGTTTGCATGTCATTGAGTGAAATAAGTATTTGGTCCTCCAGCAAAACAACACTAACAACACTAACAACACAAACAACACTAACAACTCTTATTGGCAAGCACAGGTTTGCACACATCTCAGGGGGGATTTTGTTCCACTCTACAGAAAATCTTAATCCTTTAGGTTTCTTGGCTGCTGCTTGGCAACTTCAATTCAGTTTTATTTATATAGCACCAAATCACAGCAACAGTTGCCTCAAGGTGCTTTATGTTGTAATGTAAAGACCCCACAGTGCTACAAAGAAAACCCCCAACAGACGAGCCCCTTCAAGCGAGCACATGACTTGAACTCAAAGCTTCCCTCTACAATTTTCTGCAGGACTGAGATCTGGAGAGTCTGGAGCCACTCCGTGACCTTAATGTGCTTCTTTGACCACTCGGAAATATTTTTATATCACTGCTAAGCTGGAAGAACCATTCAAGGCCCATCTTCAGTGTTCTGGCTAAGGGACCGTGGTTTTACGATACACAAGTCCCATCTCTTATCCCCTACAGGGCAACATGAAGTTGTCCTGTGTCCTTAACAGAGAAACAGTCTCAAAGCGTAATGTTTCCACCTCCATGCTTTACTGTGGAGGTGGTGTTTTTGGGATATACTCAGCATTTCTGTTCCTCCAAACACGATGATGCCAAAGAGGTCTGTTTGGTTTCATGTTCCCACAACACTTTCTCCTCTGAATCACATTGTCACGGTCCTGGGTCGTTTCACCCAGCGTTTTGTGTTTAGTATTATTCTTTTATGTTCTAGTTTATTCTGATGTTGGTATCCTGTGTCCTCCCCCGGTGCTCTGTTCGTGTCCCTGACTTTGTCCTGTTTTACTCTGAGGGTCTGTCTCTGTTGTGTCTAATCAGGTTCAGCTGTGTCCTCCTTCAGTGTGTCATTCCCCTCTCTCTCCCTGCATATTATGATTTCAGCTTTACTAGTTTTTTCCAGTTCAGGTTTATCTTAGTTCCTGTCCTCGCCACCTCCGTTGTATTATCTTTATCTGTATTATCGCCTCATGTAAATCAAAGCTCACCCCTCACGTCTATGTCAGTCCCTGCATTTCGGTCCTTTTTTTCACAACACCACACGACTGCTGCTGCAGCTGCGACACACGTTCACTGGTGAACGTAAGATGAGCCTGCGCACCTGCCTCCTCAACAAGCTCCTCTGGTGCAGTTAGTCTGATTCACCACATTTCTCATGATCGTCCTCACACGAGGCAAGATCTTGTAGAAAGCCCCAGACCATGAGACCATGATATAATCTCTCCAGCGTGTCCTGGGTCTGCCCCGGGGCCTCCTCCCGGTGGGACATGCCTGGAACACCTCACCCAGGAGGCGCCCAGGGGGCATCCTTGTCAGATGCCTGAACCACCTCAGCTGGCTCCTTTCGATGTGGAGCAGCAGCTGCTCTACTCTGAGCCCCTCCCAGATGGCTGAACTTCTCACCCTATCTCTAAGGGAGAGGCCAGCCACCCTTCGGAGGAAGCTCATTTCTGCCGCTTGTATCCGCGATCTCGTTCTTTCGGTCACTACCCACAGCTCGTGACCATAGGTGGGGGTAGGGACGTAGATCGACCGGTAAATTGAGAGCTTCGCTTTTACACTCAGCTCTCTCTTCACCACAACAGACTGGTACAGTGCACTGCAGCCGCACCAATCCGTCTGTTGATCGCCCTTCTTCCGTCACTCGTGAACAAGACCCTGAGATACTTTAACTCCTGCACTCGAGGCAGGAACTTGTTCCTGACCAGGAGTGGGCACGCCACCATTTTCTGGCTGAGGACCATGGCCTCAGATTTGGAGGTGCTGATTCTCATTCCCACCGCTTCACACTTGGCCGCATTCCACTGGGCCTGTCGGTACCTGTCAGCTGCCTCGGGAGTCCCACAGGCTAACCAGGCCAGATAGGACTCCTTCTTCAGCCTGGTGGCTCCCTTCACCTTTGGTGTCCACCATTTGGTTCGGGGATTACCACCACGACAGGCACCAACCACCTTGCATCCGCAGCTCAGTGCAGCAGCTTCGGCAATGGAGATACTGAACATGGTCCACTCGGACAAATGCCCCCAGTCTCCCTCGGAGTGCCGTTGAAGCTCTGCCGGAGGTGTGCGTTGAAGATCTCGCAGACCGGGGGCTCTGCTAAACGTTCCCAGCACACCCTCACTGTACGTTTGGGCGTGTCAGGTCTGTCCAGTGTCCTCCCTCGCCACCTAATCCAAATCACCACCAACTCATATTTACTTTTATTTAATTCAATAACGGTACAGTACTCTGTTTTTGGTAACTATTGTCCATGATGTAAATATGTAAGAAAATGTTTCTGTTCGGTGTCCTGTTTGTTTGTATGTGTGTTTTTATTGCTGCTGTTACAACCAAATTTCCCCTTGTGAGACATTTAAAGGATTATTCTATTCTATTCTGATTAAAACAATTCTTAACTAAATATATTCTGGATAAAACAAAAGTATTATCAAAGTTGTCTGTGGTTCCCTTTATTTTTCCGTCCTCCCCTATCACATCCTGTCCTGCAGGATAAACATCAGTGAGTCTTTGTGTGACTCTCTGTATGCAGCTGTTAAAGTTTGTGTTGGAGATACTCGTTTCCTCTTCCTCCTCCTCTTCTTCACACACTGCTGAATTTGTCCTGGGGTGTCATTATGGGTGGAAAACCTCTGCCGTGTCACGCTGTGGATTTCTCAGTCTCTCCTGACTCTGGACACTTTGAAAAAGAAATCAGCCATGGCAGATAATAACAATAGCAGAAAACTCTGAGTTTTTTCTTGTGTGCACAGTGAAAGTGGACGACAGTATATACTCAGTAGAGCTGGGCGATAGAACGATAACGATATGTATCGCGATATAACTTTTACTCGATAGAGAAATTAAGCTATCGCGATAGACCTCGCCGCTCTTGTCCTCTTTTAAAAAAAAAAAAAAAAAAAAAAAGGTCAGCCAATCCAAATTAAGCAGCGCAGAGCCGAACCAATCACAGCCGCAGCGTCACGTCGCGTGACTTGTTACGTACAGCACAAGTGCCAAGCCGCACGTGTGTTTGTTTGGGAAGCAGCCAGCGGGTAACGGAGGAAATGAGTGTGCCGACTAGAAAAATCAACCGAGCGTGACCGAAGAGAAAACAGATGATGGTTCCAACGCCGGAGAGATTGTCGAACGGAAGAGCCATAGAAGTTCCGTAGTGTGAAGGTATTTCAGCTATTTCAAGTCTGACAAAAAACAGAGTAGCGCACTGTAAATTGTGCCGAAAGCAAGTCTGGAAATACAATAAACTGGTGCATGCGTCACACTGTGCGCCACGTTATTGTTTCAGTGAAATGAATTTCTACAATACTGTTAATTCTACTCTCTGCAGTGTTTAAATGCTCACATATACACACAGTTACTGTCCCTCCACACATACGACTCGGTTCTGCTTCTATGCCCCAGCTTTGTTTACTTTTTCCCACCGAGGCTTCTAGACTTCTGATTGGCCAACATTTCTGCACGGTTAGGAATCTAGCGCCACCTGCTGCTTTGGCATGTTCATAGCAGCGTTTTCCTTCATTTCTGCCTTTATGTGTGGACGGGATTATTTTTTACAACGAAAACGGAAAATCTCCGTTTTCAAAAATACCCGTGTACGTGTGGACGTAGCCTCAGTCTCTGACTGGAAGCGCTAATTCGTCATTCAGCTTTTGTCGGACTAAAGTAACTGTTACAACTGTTTGAAAAGCTCAGCTATACAACAAGGAGAGATTGAGAATTTCCTTTTAGTTCTCAGTTTATTTGATATTGACAAAAGTTAGTCAGTTTTGTCTGTTCTTCTGTAAAACAAACTAAGATTTATTTTTAGAATTAATATTTTGTTTCTAAGTGGAATTGACAATTTAGTCTGTTTCGTTTGTTCTATTTTGAAACTTAAACGCTTTAGCGGCTGCCTTTTGTGTAGTTTGCAATATTTGCCTTTATTTATCTGAAAAAGTCTCATGTTCCTTAAGTACATCTACCCTGTTGAACTTATTATGGGAAATAAATATTTAAATAAAAACAAGCTGCTGATTATTTCACATTTTACTTGTGAGCAACGGCACATTTAAATCTTACAAATATAGTTATTTGGCTTATATCGTGATAGATATCGTTATCGCCTGAAATGAAAAAAACATATCGTGATATGAAAAAATCTCATATCGCCCAGCTCTAATACTCAGTTTGAACAAAAAGCCCATTGTTGCAGGCAGCTGCAGTTATGCCTATGTCAGCTTTGGAGAGCAGGGTTCAATGATGTAAAATAGTCTCTTTTCTGTAATGTCTGTCCTTTTCTCTGCAGGCTGCAGTGGAAGCATTTTGCCACACATGCTGTGCAACAGAGAGCTCTGTCAGGGGCAGAGGCTGTAAATGCTCTCAGGCCCTTTTATTTTGCAGTCCACCCAGACTTCTTCGGTAAATATCCCAAAGAACGGGTAGGTCTCATATCTGTCATGACATAAATCCAAATATGTGTTATTGGAAACATGTGATCGTAAAGTAACAGTTCGAAAACTTACTGCCAGGTTTACATGTGTGTGACGCCTTATAGGCACAACAAAGAAGAGGCAATCCATAGTGTACAGAATACTTATCATCTATGTGCTCTGGGATCCGTATACAATATAAAGTAATATGATGTGATATAAAATAATATTTAATGATAATAATCTGTGCACATACAACACTGTCAGACGTTTGTTGGGATGAGCTGCCATGATGTAAGTTCTGGTACCTCTGTGTTACAGGAGGTGAATGAAAACTCGCTAAAGAGGCTGAATGGCTATCTGGAAAACTTGCAGAAGCCCGGCTCACGTTCAGTTCAACCCATGAAGCTCACCTTTTATATAAGGAACACAAAGTACAGCAGTAAGGTGCAGCCAGAACTCATCAGCTCAGGTGCATTTCTTTTAAAATGCTCAAAGTACTAGTCAGGTTTTTTGGGGGTTTTAACATAAAATTGCTCCTGTTTGCTTCTCAGGCTTCCGCTCCGTAAGTTTTACTTTGCACACAAATGATGTTTTGAGCACAGTGATGGATGTTTTGACGAGCTGCAGCCTGCCTGTGGAGCACATGAAGGGACTAACGGCGAGTAAAGCAGCAAGTAAAAGTCCCACTGAGACGGGGGAGCCTTTCTACAGAACCATCAAATGGGATAAAAGCTACTACACCTTCACTGGCTTCAAAGACCCCGAGCAGGAGCTGCAGCAGGCCCAGAGAGCCGAGCCTACGCTCAGGTAGGCTCGGCTCTCTGGTTGTGGTTGTCTCATCTCAACTGTAGGAAAGTGTTGAAACCTTCTGAACTCAAACACTGCTGTTTGTGATCAGTCACGGAGACACACTGCTGTGTTTGCTGTGGATTTTATTTCTATTCAGTAAATAGCAATAGGGCATGCTAAAGCTAATGTGTGCATACATGGTCACTTATATTTAAATGTAATAATGTGAAAGTACTTTATTTATAGTTCACACAGTTCTAGAGAGGGAGACGTCAGAGTAATGTGACATATATAACAACACAAAAATGTTTTGCAAAGATGGTGATGACAGATTTTCATAACTACAGCAATTATATTTAATGACTTGTACACGATCTTTTTTGCCAGTGTGTGGTTGAGAAACAACGAACCTGAAGCCTCAAAGAAACACAATGCGAGTCTTCCTCGGAGAGAAGAACTGAAGAGACTGAAGAGGGAGCTGTGTCGCAGATTTAATCTGACCGATATCAGGTACAGCCGTCTTTACTGTTTCAGAGGTTGCCCTGTCTGCTGTTCCTGAGGGCACAGAGGTCTTTATTCTGTGCACTGAACTGTAAAAAACTGTGTACATGTTACTGTTACTGAATGATGAGATCAGCTGTGTGGTGCAGATGGCAGCGCAGCTGGGGAGTCTCCCACAGGTACTGTCAGCTTCAAAGTCTGAGCCGCCTGTCTCACCAGAACCCCGAGGCTCTGATCAACCTGCAAGGTAAATAATCTCACTGAGAGGTTACAAGCAAGCTGCGTTCATTAGTAATACACACAGTAGCACAGATCTCTGAACTGTTGTCTGTCCATCAGGTAAAAAGGTTCATGGCTTTTACCACCGTCAGTCCTGTCACGTGCCTGTTATGTGTGATACAGTCCTTCACTCCAACACAGTCGATTTTTAATTAAGCCGTCAAAATGTGACTGAAATGGAGACTTTCAGCTTCACTTCAAGGGTTTAATAAAAGTACTGCATTCATTGTTGCAGGAATACCAGCCATCGTTATCTGTAGCACCTCCTGAAGCTCAAAAGTAATTGGACAAACTTGCATAAGCATGATAAGGTTTGTTTCAGTACTTGGATAAAGCATGATTTACTCTGTTTTCTTCTTTCAGATGCCTCAGGGCTCACAGGGTGCTATGATGATAGAATCTGATACAGATGACAAAGACAATACTTAACACCATTTTAAATACCATGGAGGAAATAGATTAAGAGGCTTATTTTATTTTATTTTTTCAAAGATTTAAACAGTACAAAAAATAACCTTGATAGCTAAATTAGTTTTAAGTTTTCTGATGTGCAAAAAATACAGCAACAAAACAGCAAAGTCTACAAAAGACAACCGATTTAAAATGTTCTTATGTAGTGCAAAAAACCCAAATACAACAGTGTGTTTAGGCTGAGTACTGATGGCTTGGTACCATTGTTTCTGTTAATGCTGTGTATTTTTCTCCTTTTTCTTTTTTTCTCTGTAGTGTTTTCAAATGTACAGTCGATTTCATTTATAGAGGTAACACACTGTGATCGAGGATCATATCACTGTAAATTAAATCTCTAAGCATCATCTTCTTTAAATACACAGACACACATACAATGATCAGGCGTAACATTTATGAGCGTCTGCTAACAGCCCATCGAGGGCTCTTAGATTGCTGTAGGTAGCCACGCTTTGCTTTGCAAACCCTCGGCCCTCTCGATGAGCTTCATGACCAAATTTATGCACCTGCCTAATTTAGTTTCAGTAATATTGCACACTTTCTGTAAATCCTATAAACTTCATTTCACTTCTTAAATGTCATTGTGTTCGTCTGCTATATGATATATTTACATGAAATTGCTGATCCAAACAGCCAATGATTATTGAAGAAAAATCATGAAAATTATCAGGGGTGCCCAAACTTTTGCATACCACCGTAGACGTGTGAGGGGAGAGCAAGAACTTTGTGAGTCACTGAGTCGGTTTTTATCTGAAAAGGCAACCCTACCCATATGGAAAAGAAATAGAAAAAAACTTCTAAAAGACTTGCATCAGATGTGGCCTACTTCATGAGTAAATCATATCAGGCTTCTATGATTTACTCATGAAAGTGGCCACTTTCTCATCACTTTCATATGTTGTTTTAGTATCCAAAACATACAAGTTTCATTATATAATTTTTCAAGGGATCTTATATCTGTTTTCACTCTTGTATGCTTTTCATACAAGTTTCACACAAGACAGATACAAACTTTATAAGATTTATAGATCTTTTCCATGTGGGCGGCTAGCAACAGTACATGTTTTAGAAGCATCATGAGATTTCCTGTGGCTTTAACAGCCATGCCCATTGTTAAAGCGTTTAAGCTAGCTGCCACACATCATTGTACAGAGTTGATCAGACCCTTCATGAGTGACAGCTTACCTGCTGGAGGGATCCTCTGCTGTGATTGGCTCTTATAATTTGGCTAGGTTGGTCAGACAGAGATGAGGTATAAACAGGAAGTGCAGTGTCCATTTACTTTTGAAGCTTTGAAAGTGGGCGACCATAGATAAAAATTGCTGTAATTACAAAATATTTATATTAACCATTAATATTAAACCTTTACATAAACCAAGCCTTTAAATTGAAGCTGAAAGTCTACACTTACGTGATATTTTGATTTGATTTATAATTTGGTTGTGTACAGAGGCAAAAGGACAACAACTGTGTAACTCTCCGTACATGTATGTAGTGCCGTGGAAATACCCTCAAAATCTTGAGATCCCTTAACCACAGGTAGAAAAAGCACCGCAGTGTTTCCATATTCTCTATGGTCTCTAACAGGTTCAGGTGATTCTAGCTATTGTGATGTACCCCACTGTTAGACCCCTACAGGCTGTACAACAGCAGCCTGACTGTCATTCGGTATGAAGATGAAATCCTTGGACCCATTGTTAGACCCTACGCTGGTGCAGTGCTTCTGGGTTCCTCCTGGTGCACAACAGGTCTCGGCCTCAGTGGTGAGAGTACGAAACACGTGCAGGAACTCAGTGATGTCCTGGTCCACATCTAGGAGGAGATCCACAGGACATCTCATTAGGAGCATGCCCTGACATTCAGGCATGTGTACAAGAACATAAGGGGGCAGAGTTGGACTAACCTTCCACCACATTGATTTTGAAGGTGTCTTTGAATTCAGCCTTCTGTAAGCAGCTCTCCTCGAAATCTGTGCACTTGGTAACTGGCTGGGTTAAATGTAGCGGCTCTGAAAACTAGTCCCAAGGATCTGTTCATTTCTAAGAGTAGTGACCTATAAGAACCCTTTGAGTGATATTATAATAATATGCAGGTTTTTACTGGTTTTTACAGGTTTTACGAATGAAACGTTTCTCCCACTGAAAACATCCAGATGAACAGAGTCAAATACGTGAATTATCTAATTTACCTACTGTGAGCTAAGGCGGAGAAAACGGGCACATCGAGGCCTGAGTGGACTCTGTGTCACGTTGATAATAATCGTCTACCAGGAAAGCAGCATCTCACTTTGTTCTCAGTTTTCTTCCTGCTCTTCCTGGGCGTCACAGCGTCTGAGATGGCGTCTGGCCTCCCCCGTTGTGACATTGAATCAGCTGATCGTCAGCCCCCCCCCCGTCACCATACTTCACCGTGGTTTAAAACAAAATGGAAACTTTAAAAGGACTTCCTTACATTTTCTTCTATTCTACGTTGTAGCTCCTAAGCTAGGGCAGGCCCGAAGGTTGGTGGTTCGATACCTGGCTGTTGATCCCAAGTTGCTCTCTGATGCATCCATCACAGTATGAATGTGTGTGAATGATTTTTTTTCCAATGTGTTTTCTTTCTGTGTGAATGGGTGACTGACAGAAGTTGTATCAAGTGCTTTAGGTTTCCAAATAAAATAGCAAAGCTCTATATTAGAACCATTTTACTTTAACCTTATTTATCATTGATTCCATCACACATTAAATCGAACACGTTATACTTCATGCTTCATTCAGTTAATGCTGCTTTACTTCAGCAGTGTTTATCGTTACCTCACTCACATGAACTTTGGACTGGAGATCATTCACATGAGCGAAATAAATTGAACACACAGAGTCATGACATTTAGTTTTGCTTCCAACATGACCTCGTTTTGACTCACTACATTAGAACACTTTTCCTCACTTCTTCTTTCTATAACGCTGTTTGACCACCTCACCTAGGAGGTATCTCAGGGGGCTGAACCACCTCGACAGGCTCCATCTGCAGGAACAGCGACTCTTAGGCTGCGTTCACTCTGCAGGTCTTGATGCTCAATTCAGATTTTTTGATCAAATCCGATTTTTTTGTCTGCTCGTTCACACTACAAATAAAATGCGACAGCAAACGCGCTCTAGTGTGAACGCTCAAAGCGGCGCATGCACAAAAGAAGACGTCACACACAACACGCTCAGTTTAGACCCAGAGCAACAGTATGTGTGACTGATGGCCTTAATATAAAGACTTTACGTTTCCCAATTTTTGCTTTAAGTTATTTTGTTATTTACATAATGATGTAAATAACCTAATAATGATCCTTACTGCTGTTTTAGAGGAGCGCTGCTTCAAAGGATAGTTTCTGTCAGAATCTGCAGATTATACAGGACAAAGAAAATGTTCACGTTTCTCCAACGTTGTCGTCCCAACAGCTTCACTGGATGGCCAGGAAGCGTTCACGTCGTCTTCTCCGGCGCTGATATTTGGCGTCTGTCTTGTATCAGTGACGTAAAAGACTGATTCAATGCGACCTGACCATCAAACAGCAGTCGCTTTCTGAAACATCAGATATGTATCGCATTCAGCACCACATATGAAAGTGACCCAGATCAGATTTGAAAATATCAGATTTGTGCCGTTCACACTGTCACCATGATCAGATAGATGGTCGCAGAGGGTCAAAAACATCGGATTTGATGCGCTTTCACCTGCAGTGTGAACGCAGCCTCTCCAATGAGTGAGCTCCTCCCTCTGTCTGGAAGGCACAGCCCAGCCACTCTTCAAAGGAGACTCGTTTCTGACGCTTATGTCTTATATCAGCCTCGTTCTTTTAGAGCTTGTGACCGACGGTTGGAACTGTCTGTTAGTCTTGTGTTCCACTCATCCCTAACTCGGGAACAAGTTCCCCAACCTGAAGGGGAACAATTCAGGGGTTTCTTGGCTGGGCACATCTAGGAATAGCGACATGGTTCCCTCCTCCTGTGGGCTCACCATCCACAGGAGGGCCGTAGGGGTTTGGTGCTTACTTGATTGGGTGGCAGGCAGAGGACCTGGCCCTCCAGTCCACGGCCTCCAAAACTGGCTTGTGGTTTGTTAATCACTATATAACTTGTTTTAAAATGATACATGGTAAAGTCAGAGATTCTCTGAGGTTAGTGGCTTCTTAGTGTGTCACTCCATCCTCTCTCTCACACACACACACACACACACACACACACACACACACACACACAGCCGCCAAGGCCATCTTTGCCCGAACAGGCCGCTCTGTACGGAGTCTCAGTGAGGTCCTTTTTATCAGAATCATGTCATAGATTATATTCTCTTATTAGTTGTGATGGTCGAACTTATAACCGATTATCTTCTGATCAGTTTCTAAGCTGTTAAGCATGATTAACTTTGACCACAATCACATTTATATTATGATTCTGTGTTGAGCAAATACAACCATAACGACGGGCTGGAGACACGTTTCTTATCTTTCACATCCTGATCTGCCAGGGTCGAAACATCCTCCATCATTACTCATTCAGCATATCAGTAAGTCTCTGATTAATATTTCTGGTTATTAGAGATGATTTACGGTATTAAAGAACATGTAAACTCTTGTTTTAGCACGATTATTTCAATCAAACACTGTTTTCACCAAACAAAGTCACGTCCTCCATCAGCGTGAGGTTTTCATATCGACCTCTGATGTGTTTTCAGACAGTGATCATATCCTAGAGACCTGTTTCTGTGGAAAGAGTGGGTATCTCATCATTTTGGGAGCATTGCCACTGCGTGTAGATGTGTAGAACAGTTTTCACGCACTCGTCTTCTTACCAGGACATACGGTTGTGTTTGCCGACCAGTCAGGGATGAATGCTTCTGGACACGTCATGCTGGGAACCATGGATGTTCATCATCAGTGGACAAAAGTAATGCAGCTGTCGCTGTCCTGCTGGCATGTATAGTCTCTGTGCTGCCTTTCGTTTTCTGACCCCTGCTGTGTGCCTCCAGCTTTTTGAGCAGCTGCCTGGTTATCACAGCCTGCAGCAGCAGACACACTGGCTGAAGGAGAGGATCAGCCTCCTCCTGGGTGGAACCCAAGTGGTGCACATGGACAGACTGGGACCAGTTCAGCCCATAGCTGAGCACTACAGTTCCCTAAACACCTTCCACAAACGTCTCATGTCCCACCACCTTCGTCTGCACCCCAGGAGTCTGCAGGGCCTCACCATGTTGCTGGAAAAGTACGAAACCCTTTTAACCACTGACCATCACAAGCACGTGCAGTTTACTTAATGTTTGTGTCTCTTCCAGTGACCGCTCCAACCCCAGTCTTCATGAGATGGGACACTTCGTTATTCCCATCAAATGTGATCTTCCTACACTACAGGTCTTCCTTCAGAACCAGGCCCCTGAAGCCCGGCGGCGCATCCAACGCAAAAACCAGTGAGTGTGACGTAGTCTGTCTGTTTGCATGCTGTCTTTCTTTGGGGGGGCGGGAGGGGTCTTTTTATAGTTTATATCACATTTAGTATTTTTCCTCTCTTACAAGATGCTAGCATGTTTGCAGAAACAATTTCAAAAACTTTGTCAAGCAACAATCATAAATGATTTTGCTCCTGCCAGCAGTAATACGATTTACAGCTGGAACTCCATGAAGGCCGATTTATGGGGCAGCACGTACCCAGCACTGCCTCTGTGATAGAACCCCCCACACGCCTACATCCATGACTGCTTTATACAATGTGACCACCACACCTACAACTGCCCAAGTTTAACTAGACGGTGTTGATTGAAATGACTAGTTTTTATTTTTAGTCTATTCAGTCGCTGTGTTTACTGTTAGAATTTGAGATCTTCTTGTCAACTTGCTCAATCAATCAGAATCAGAATACTTTATTAATCCCGACGGGATACAGTTGCTCCAGTAAAGTAACATTAACAAAAACCAACTAGACTGTTTATCAACACAATATGTTAAGATCAGAGGATAGCACAATATATACAAGTCACCAAGTAATAAATGTCAAGAATATTAGAGTAGAAAGAGTGTGTGTAAAAAGGGTGTAACTATTGCAGTGTTCACAGTGTGTTGGATGGAGGAGTTGTACGGGGAGACGGCCACGGGCAGGAATGACTTCCTGTGTCGTTCAGTGGTGCATCATGGGTAATCTCAGTCTCTCACTAAGCGTGCTCGTTTGACTAGCCAGTACGCAGAGTCATCAGGAAACCTCTGAAGATGGAGGTCTCTGTGCAGTGGCTGAAGTCTGTGGTGTAGAGGGTGAAGAGGAAGGGGGAGAGGACAGTCCCCTGTGGTGCCCCTGTGTTGCTGATCACCTTGTCAGACACACACTGTGGGAGACGTACATATTGTCGTCTTCCTGTCAGGTACTCAACAATCCAGGACACCAGAGAATGAATATGTGACGGCAGTGATCGGTCACAGGTAACTGCTGAAGCAGCTCTCCGAGATCATTATAGGAACTTAATCATGGTAACACTAATACAAACGAATTCAACATCATGAGGACAAAACATACTTAGGCTGCGTTCACACTGCAGGCGAAAGCGCATCAAATCCGATGTTTTTGACCCTCTGCGACCATCTATCTGATCATGGTGACAGTGTGAACGGCACAAATCTGATATTTTCAAATCTGATCTGGGTCACTTTCATATGTGGTGCTGAATGCGATACATATCTGATGTTTCAGAAAGCGACTGCTGTTTGATGGTCAGGTCGCATTGAATCCGTCTTTTACGTCACCGACACAAGACAGACGCCAAATATCAGCGCCGGAGAAGACGACGTGAACGCTTCCTGGCCATCCAGTGAAACTGTTGGGAAGACAACGTTGGAGAAACGTGAACATTTTCTTTGTCCTGTATAATCTGCAGATTCTGACAGAAACTATCCTTTGAAGCAGCGCTCCTCTAAAACAGCAACAAGGATCATTATTAGGTTATTTACATCATTATGTAAATAACAGAATAACTTAAAGCAAAAATTGGGAAACGTAAAGTCTTTATATTAAGGCCATCAGTCACACATACTGTTGCTCTGGGTCTAAACTGAGCGTGTTGTGTGTGACGTCTTCTTTTGCGCATGCGCCACTTTGAGCGTTCACACTAGAGCGCGTTTGCTGTCGCATTTTATTTGTAGTGTGAACGAGCAGACAAAAACATCGGATTTGATCAAAAAATCTGAATTGAGCATCAAGACCTGCAGAGTGAACGCAGCCTGAGAGTTTTGATATCTGGTGCTTATTAAGAATCCTGTTTGTCTGTATGATGACTTTGTCACCTGCCTGTTTGTGTGCAGACTGCAGGCAGAGGAGGAGGCCGTGGTGAAGCTGTGTCTTGAGACTCTGTCTCTGAGGAGCTTGTCTAAGGAGCCCAGTGTCAGCCCTGCCCAGATGATTCAATGCTGTGAAAGACTGTTGGAGCAGCGCTCCCCCCACATGCAAGGCCTCCAGATCTGTGTTTCTCACTTCTACTCTGTCATGCAAGATGGAGACCTGTGTGTCCCCTGGGACTGGAAGAGCTGACCTCCAGATTTACACGTTTTTGTCGGTCCATGTGTGACAACTACTTTTAGACATTGATACTGTTGAGCAGAAAATAAGCACATTTACCAGGACATCACACAGACGTTTTTCTGCTAATGCTTTGTCAAGGAAATGTTCAGAGAACTTTAAGAGCACAAGTGAAGGATACCTGTACAGCCTGCAATGTTCACATGCGACCGGGCTACACTTCAAAGTGATGTGTGACAAACGTGTGACTTGTAGTGTAGACGTGGCTTAAAGCACAGAATTGTCAAAGTTGTAAGTATTTATTGCAATGAGTATGAAAAGTGATTTTTCACTTTGTAGAAATGTGAAGTCAGTGTGGAAAACGTTTCACAGGAGTCCAATAAAAACCTCTGTATATCCACCCTGCTTTTAATGTGCTGCTGATCCAACGCGTCAATCATCAGCAAGTGTGAAAGAAAAAGCTCTTCTCTGTTTAAAAAACCAAACGACAACAAAAACAACCAAATGTAGGTTTGTGAAATTGCATCTGGTCACACAGGACACACAAACCTGCAGGACACCGGCCCTCGAGGCCTGCAGTTGGACACCCTGTCAGCACAGTGATGGACCTGGGCATCTGGTATTAGCTCACTCAGCAGGACGATGATCCCAAGACAAGAGCTAAGGTGTTGCAATGACTCAGAGAAAATGACTTGCTGATGAAGGTGGCTCTACAGGCTTGAATCATGGGGTGTGCAAACTTTTGTCTTTTGATTCAGTTAGGGTTAGCTTATTCGGTGACTCCAAACTGCCCACAGGTCTGAATGTGAGTGTGATTGGTTGAGTCTCTGTGTTAGCCCAGGTCAGATTGACAGCCTGAGCAGGGCTGTGATAGGCTCCAGTCCACCTGCAACCCTGATAGGTGGAGGAGAATGGATGGATAACCCTGATTCACTATAATGAGATAAACTGGGACCAGTCAAACCTGTGCTGTGTGGTGCAGACAGAGGACTAAGTGGAACTGGGCGGCTTCTTCAGTGGATGGAGCTGTTGGGGGACTGTTGGGTGTTTCAGACGTGTGAAGCTATAAAGACGATGACTGGAGTCGCCGTACTCTCACCGTTCTAATTGAAATTGACCTTTATTCAAACAAAAAGATTTCACAGTGGAATTTTAATTCTGACTCGTATTTGACAAAAAACATTAGTTAACTCCTTAGAATTGGTGTTTCTTCATTGATTTCTCATAAAATTTGTCTTCTTGTCAAAATTACAAATAAATTCTGCTTCTGAACACAAACTGTTGAACCTTTATTGGACCCACTGAGCTGTACCTCATAGCACAGAACAAAATTAGGTAAATTCTTGAGTTTTGGAGCTGTGAAACTTTCCTTAGCAGCAATGTGACTATAAATGATCAACAATGATGAGGAGGAATTTGTGATGACATGGAGGGACCTCTGCAGGCAGGACAGGAATCTGAAAACCTCAGTTTTCCTCTTTGCACCCTTCGACAGGTGGGTGGCATAGCCACCGGGGCTGGGTATCGTCACTGGTTTCTAGATTCGATTTGAATCTGGGAAATTTTGCCTCAGACAGTCAGAAATATTATAATTCAGATCAGTAAAGGTGATTTTCCTGTTCTGGGACTTTATAAAAATATTCTGCAGTAGATCAAAACGAAAGAAAATCAGTAATCAACATATGAACATCACCTCTGACGTTACAGCGGTTTTATTAGAGAGTTTTGCATTTTGTATAATTTTAAAAAGTTTAAATTTGTTCAGAAGCCTGTTAAACGGCAGAAATTAGGCTTTCTTTTTGGAAGTAAGTAAAAGGAAAAAACAGCAGCCGACAGCCTGTAAACAACGTAGACTTGTGCGTAACAAGCAAGCGAATAATGAAGAAAACCGATTTTTAGACGGGAAACTGTTGTTAGAGAGAGAGCTGTGCATGACGTGTGATTTTATCCTGGTGGAAGCAAAACAGTAAAAGTCAGAGAATCCATGACGATGTTTGTGTGAAGCGTAGTTTGGATCTTCTTTTGCTGCTGGTTCAGTCAATGTTGTTTGGAGAGAGATCAAACTAACAGCTTCTGAATCAGCGCAAAAAGGGCGTGAACACAAAGCGCCGACCCGACCGTGTCCGTGGCGTCGGTGAGAAAGTCACAGCTCACTGATTCTGATCCGTCGGCGGGTCGAGCTTTGTGTTCACGTCTCTGTGCAGAGTCCGTGCTCCTGCTCTCATTTACTGTTTCAGCTGTTTGGTGGTTGTTGATATTTTGTGAGGTTTCACCTGAGATTCTGGTTTTTGGGCAAAATTCAATACATTTATATTAAAAAAATCAGGATTTTAATGAATCGATATCACGTTATCCAAGCGAGAATCGATTTTAATCGATGAATCGATTATCAAAACCCAGCCCTAATAGACACCCATGATTACTCAAGAATGAGGTGACATAGGATTTTAAAATTCATATCATCAGTGCAGCTATTAAAAGTTTAGGATGAGTTTAAATTCTGTTGACCCCAAGGTCAGAGGTCAAGTTTTCAGAAGAATTTTCAAATGTATTCTGTAGAAGCTTTTAACCATGAGGCTGAAGGGTGCTGGCAGCTGTTGGTTGGCTTGCATGGATCATTCAAAAATGAAAAAAGTCGTAAAGTGGAGCATGATCAATGAGGATTGTTTGTAGTTTGTACTTCATGACTGTAAAATAATATCAGTGTAGCATCTCCTCACAGTTTCACTTTGAAAGCATCTTCATTAATGTTGCCAGCTGGAAGGGATCTCAAAGCTGCTTTGTAGGTGGCACAGTTTGTGATAAAGCTACCAAAGGTCCACAAAGCAGTAATTCCACTCAGACCCATCTCACCACCGTCCCAGCTCCCCCATGTGGGGAACACACCCCATCACATCAAAAACTCCAAGGTCCAAAAGCTTTCACTGAATAAAGATGAAACCACAGCGTCCTCTGATCTCCCTTTTCACGTGTATACCTACAACCATAGTCCGTGTAGGTGGAGACAGAAAACAACTACAACAACACAGAAACAGCTTCACCCCCGATCAGATTTGCACACTGCTAAACCTCTGACACCCTTAAATATGAGTGTTTCTATGGACACAAACATCAACAGCGACCTTTACATGGAAGAAGTGGAAAATAAAGCTCTTGGCTCTGTTAAAGGGAAAGCACCTAACCACTACAGGTGGATGACACCTGGCTCAAGACTAAAAGCACGAAGCATGAGCCTCGCTGCTCACTGAGGAAAACAGAAACCTCAACACTGAAGTTCACAGGAAGCCCACACACACAGACCAGGACCTACTCTGTGACTCCCATCACTCTCTGGAATAATCAGGACGCTGCAACTACCAAACGTATGCATCACACTACACTTTTATTTTTCTTTCTTTAAATATAGGATATAATTTACAGGGTAATAAAGAATTGGTTTTGGTTTAGAATTAATTTATTTATACAGTCACACAATACTGTAAAGCAAGTGTGCACATGTTAGCTTACACTGCTATTTGTATGATTTAATCTTTCTCTGTTTTCTGCGTTACGTCAGTGGCAGCTGCTCCAGTCCCTGGTTGATGAGCTAGGAGGTGGAAAAGGGGGCGGAGCAAGCCTATATGGAGACCTGCAAATTGGGTCATACTACTACTCTGGATCATGGGGGGGGTAAATGGAATTTGTTATGTTAGTTTCAGTTAGGTTTTTGTGTGTTCTTTTTGTGTCTTTGTAGGCTGATCAGACATTATTTAAGTCTCCTTCAGAAGGTCAGTTTGTTTGTGTTAGTATTGTTTGTTGCCAGCTTTTGAGTCCAGTTCTGTTACTTGACCTCTTTTATGGACCTGAGATTTAGATTCATGTATAATTTAACCAAAGTTTGGGGTTTTTGCGTTAAATAAAAAACCTTTTTTTGGACTAACCGGTGGCAGACTTTCATTTACTGCTCAGTCCATCAGGAATACAATCAATTCAGTGTTGAACATATTATATTTACTTTATTGCCAAAGTGTGATAGACTCTAGTCTCCAGAAGTACATTAGCTAGCTGTTACTAGCTAATTTCAAAATTACTGTTGGGTCAGGAGATGCAGCCTAACAATCCTGTTCTTACAGTTCTGTGGTCTCTCAGCATCAGACACATCACACACCAGTGATCTCGGTGAAAGTAAAAGAAAAAGATTTTCACCTTCATTTCTGTCAAATGAGGAATAAAATATAAATAGTAATATCTCCTGTTTTGGCTTCCTGTTAAATCCTGAATTCAAAATCCTGCTCCTCACATACAAGGTCTTAAATAATCAGGCCCCATCTTATCTTAATGACCTTGTAGTACCATATCAGCCTAGTTATGACAGACACTATCTCTACTTTCAAGATTAGGCTTCAAACTTTCCTTTTTGCTAAAGCATATAGTTAGGGCTGGACCAGGTGACCCTCCCTTAGTTATGCTGCAATAGACGTAGGCTGCCGGGGGATTCCCATGATGCACTGGGTGTTTCTTCTTAGACACCTCTCTGCATCTCATCCAGTACTGTGTACATGTTCATGTACTGGGTTAATGTCCAAACACACATTTTTCAAAATTAAACAACTTTTTGTTGTAGGTTTTGTCATTACATCTGCCACCATGAACAATAATCCAAAGTTATTTTTCCTTCACTCACAGTTGACCTCACAAAGTCATGCTGTCAACATGTTTACAGCCAACGCCATGGCACCCTGGTTATGTTCATAAACCTTTGGCGGCGCACGTTTCTGTCCATCAATACCTCTTTACACTCCTGTAGGTTTGCCGCTAAAGCCATGTACTCAGCTTCACGGGTAGATAATGCAACAGTAGGTTGTTTTTGGGTTTTCCATGTAATCAATGACCATTTACAGCCAGACTTATACAATAACTAGTTGTACGTCAGTCTGTGACATCAGCTGCCCAATCAGCATCACTGTAAGCCCACAACCTGAGTTCCTCGTTATCACATTTCCTGTAACAGGTCTGTCTCAGATGCCCCTTTCAAATATCTTAGTTCATGTTTTACTGCAGTCCATTGGTCTTCAGTTGGTTGAGTACTGTGAAAGTTTACTGACTATAAAACTCATGTGGCCACATAGATCAGACGGCCCACTGCCTCTCTGTGTACTTCCGTTTTTGCTCACAAGGTGTCAGCCTAGCATTGCAGTCCTGCATGTTGAACCTTTCACGTATTTCTTCCACATATTGTTTCTGTGACATTTTTACACATTTATTGTTTTACGTGTAGTTGTTTTTTCCTGTGTAATAATAATATTCAACATTGCATCAATACATTTTTCAAAAAATGCCTCTCTGTGCAAAATGGGTTCAAAAACAAACAGCTGTGGGATCCTGTTTGTCTGTGATTTGAAGAGCCCAGCGCTGCTCCTGACGCAGGGAAAACCAATCCTGCAGGGAGACATACCTCGGCACCTGTGCAGGTGAAGCCAAAGGGAAGATTTGCTTCACCTTGTTTTCTAGTCTTTGGCTTGGAAGGTATGGAGGACCACAAGAGCCATGCACATGGAAATAAAGACTTCTGTGCTTAAATAATGAATTGTAGAATAAAATCTGCATTTGTAAATTCATTTTTGAATTCCAATTTAATAAACTGATTTTTAAAATGCTTTTTTTAAAACTTCATTTCAAAAACCTTTTTCAAATTCCACTTTAATTACAAAAAGCATTTTGTAATCCTTCTGTCATTAGACTTGAGATATGACTGCTCTCTGCTGTTTCTGATGACTCCGGTTACTTCTATAAGACATGCTGTGGAAGTAAATACAAACAACCACAGTTTGGTCTGCATTTATTCAAACCCCACAGACTTATATAGTCAAGTCTGGAAGTTTATGAACAGTGAAATTTGTTTTGGGCCCAAATTATTCTACACATCATCAGAATGAAAGTTATTGGCCATGTTTGCATAGCCCTTTTTAAAAATATGCTTTCATGGCATTATTGTGTGTGGGGTGGTGGTCAGGGCTATCCAGACTGACAAGTGGGACACTGAATGTCACCTCTCCAGTGGGGAGGGAGCCTGAGATCGTCTGAATTGGAGTCTGCAATGTTTGAAAAAATGTCTTAAGAAAGCAAATAAGTTGGTGTAGCAAAGAATATGATTGTTTGCTTGCAGGACTGCAGGAGAGATGAGTCCTCCTTCACAGGTCAGTGAAGGTGGTCGCCTGCAGGTTCAAGCTCATTGCATCTCCAACCCACATCCACTGCCGCTGTACTGAAGGGAAGACAAAGACTTTCCTCTGCACTTACATTTGGATCACCTCGATCCATGACAGTCATTCAGGCAGTAATGCCTGGAAACAAGCATCCTTACAATATTACATCATACCAGCCTCTGTGTTTGAATGCAAAACAATGTGTTGTTTAAACTAGAGACTGAACAATAAATACACTTCACTTTGATTATATCAGTAATGTAACTACAAAACAAAGTTGTGGTGGGCCTAAACTTTGTTTCAGAATAATTAAATCTGAGACCGATGATGGTAATTGTTCAGCAGAACAGTGTCCAGTATGTTGGCTGTTATACTTTATTACATTTGAAAATAAGAGTTGGGCTGATTTTAACTCCACTACAAGAAGTGTTGTTAATTATTCTTAAAGGTTCACATTTGCATTCAGTGTTATATTAATATAAGTGTTGTACTAGAAATGTCAAGGATGACAAAACGAAATGTGGTTTAAAAAACAAAAACAAAAAAACAAATTGCTTTTTAATTTAGTAGAACGTTAACGTTTGTCAGCGGGTAAATCATCAGTACTGCACAGTCGGAAACATCCAGTTATTCTTAGGACGGCATACGTGCAATGAATAAGTTGTCCTAACAGTCATCTTAAGTACGCTCTACTTAGTCTTTGAGTTCTGGGAACTAATTAGATATATGTGCACATGACTCTAAAATCTGTGCTATGAAGCTGTTTCTAAGATCACAACCTGATTTAAAAACATGATCTAAAATAAACTTTGTTAGCTATGAAATAACTCTGAGATATTAGGAGAATATGCCAAAAGAGATCACAGGATGGCAGGAATGTGCTGTAACACGAGCTCTTCCTGTTTCATTGGATCAGTAACACAGAATAAATGCCCCTGTGACAGAGGAGTCCACTGCTGCTTCCCCGTGATACATGCAGACTCGGGTCAGGGCTGCTAGCCTCTGTGCTCATCAGTGTCATGGGACTAATTTTTAATCATTATCCACAAAATACACAAATACCAGATTAAATATTTTATTTATTAACATTACATGATCAGGCATAAACACAATGAACAAAGTTTTTATTTAGAAAAATTACACACTGTAAGAAAAACAGATTTTCAAAGCATAACATACTAATAAAAAGTTTTATGAAAATCTCTCATATATATGTGTAACATCACATCACACGTGTCAAACATTTTAAAACACTGAGCATAGTGTTCACGAAAACAATTCTTCTTGTTGGCATGTTGCGCCTTGGGATGAGAACGTGTTGACTCTTCAGTTGTGTGTATGATCTTCCAGGCTCGTGGTGGTTTCAAGTCTAGTACTTTATTTCTTTTTGAGAATGTAACAGAGTAACAGAGGCCAGGACTCTTTGCACACCTGAGCAAAGGTACAGAATGCTCTTCAGAAGCGCTAATGCTAAAAAGACAAGCGTGATCAATCTGTAAAGGACAATTTTGTGAAAGACAAAATTTATAATCATTACAATGCAGGTTATACAGATTCCCTCAAATTTACTCTTTTTACAGCCTGAAGTTGTGAAATATGCAGATCTAGTGAAATTGCAGAGAGCACAAATGTAATTCAGACTGAAAAATAATAAATCAGGAAATACTCAAAGTATTTTTTTTCCCTGAAAGTAGGAAGTTATGTATCTGCATGCTAAATGTTGGAAAAATGTTTGTGTTTCAGTGCATGGAGTGAAACTGTGCAACAGCTGAAGCAGTTTAAAAAAGTCTTCACGTGACATAAAGATGCTGAATTTCAGTAAATGTCTCGTTTATTTAGTTTCTGTGCATATTCAGAATTTTTCATTAACATCTGTTTTGTGAATGACTTGCAGGAACAAGCTAATGTACGAACTATATTCTATGCAATTTGGAGTATGTTTGTTATTATTATTTAAGTTTATAACAACAAGAAGCTGCATAAATAATTAGAGATGACTTAAGGAGAAGAGGTGGTGTTAGAGAAGCATGCACTTATTCCCACTCTTGTTTGGATTTGTAAACTCAATCAGGAAAGGTGCGATATGTTAGTTTGCTTCATTTTGTACAGTTTTTTCTTTTGTAGTGTATAGTTTTATTTGATTTTTTTTCTTGTTTTTCATACAAGTATATTGATAAGATAAGGTGAACCTTAATTGGTCCAACACGTGGGAAATTTGTTTGGTTATTTTTTACATGATCAACATAAACTGAATAAAACAAAACGTGTGTCACTGAGGTGACGGAGGAGGCGTACAGAGCGCTCGTGGATGACGGTGAAAGGTCCACGTCTGTCATGGACGTGGTGCCAGAGAACAACTGACAACAAGCTGAGCTATGAGACCAACAGAGGCTGCACACAAGAAGGCATGAGCAGGATCTATTTCTGAGATCCATGATGGAGAGCTTCTGTGGAGCACAGAGCACTGCTGTGGTCTGGGAGAGCAACTCTGAAGCTGGGGACACCTCAGACTAGGATCTTTGCAGTGCAAGTGTCTTCAGAGGGCTGTTGTTGCAGTTTAGTGCAATACTTCATTCAGCAGCTCTTGTTAGGGTTGGTCTGCCTACAGCCTGCACCCTCTTCTATAGCAGGAATCCTTTACCGCATCCAAAAACCTCCTGTGGCCCTCTTCTTTTCCTCTCACTTACAGATTACCCTCTGTTATAACAATACACTATATTTACAGCTGTTATTGCCAGTGTTCAAATGGCACACGGCTGTTTTTTGTGTTTAAATCAAGTTACTCTGAAAATGTAAAGTGAGACATTTTACCCAGCAGTGTCATTTATGAAAGGTCTCAAAAGCATGAAGTCTAAAAGAGGTAGGCAGCATCAGTGGGTGTGTTTGGTTTCAAAGTGGTTATGCTCTTCATGTGCTCATTCTTTGGTTAAACCACTGGGGGCAGCATTGTTATAAAGAGACAGCTGTGGAGGCTTTTTCCTGAGTCAGACTTGCACTGTCAATAAAATCAGTGCTGAGTAGGAACAATCACAATGCAGTGTATTCATTATTTATCACTTCCCTGAACATCGGAATAACTGTTTTCCAGATAAAATGCTGTTTAGTTCATCTCTGTTTCGTGCTCTACATCCATGACGGGTCTCTTCTCTGGTGGAAGGTTCCTGTTTTCCGCTTTCTCCACATACCTCTGCAGGGTGCTGTAATACTGCTCGCTCCTGGAAAACGTGTAGTATGCAGAGATCTCCTCCCAGGCTTTGTGGTTGGGAAACGGGAATGGATCGGGTGCCTTGTTCTCAAAGAAACTCTCCAGGTTTCTCTCAGCCAGTTTGGTGGCATACTCTATAGCAAGGGCATCAAACCGCTCCTTTTCTTTGTCTATGTAGCTTTTCCAAAATTTAAGCTGCAGGTAGCTGACTTGGGAGCGACAGTTTTTGTAGCAGGTACCCAGAAGGCCTACAAAAGCGCCAATAATGATAATGCACCAGCCCAGAATCTGCAGAAACAAATGATGCTGTCAGTTTCAGACTGTCTTTAGGGACGGCAGAGAATTCAGAAGGTGGAAAGGAGAGTTGGGGGATAACTGACACCTTCAGACTGTGTAACACCTGAATACATCACACTGAGATACCTGGAAGCACAAACCTCAATTACTAGAGTAATTCAGTCTCTTAGATTTCTAAGAAGGCCCCAGTTTTTTGTTTGTTTTTGGCAGTGATGCAGTATTTAAATAGTTATGTTCTTCATACTTCCTTTGAACGTAAAGAGAACAGCCTGAAGCGTTTGGCAGTCAGAGCACGCAAACATGAAGAAGCTGGAAGTAAAATGTATTAGTTTGATTTCATTATTTAGACATGCAACATGAAGAACCACAGCAACAGCAATTCAGGACTGCACTTCCATAAAGGACCAATATTCAATTACTAAAAGTTGTCTGGCAGCTAGACACTATTTTAAGTGAAGCAAAATTAAATAAATGAACAAATCAGTCAGTAAGTCTTTAGTTAGAGCAGGCGTAGGCAACTCCAGGCCTCGGGGGCCGGTGTCCTGCAGGTTTTAGATGTGTCAGCTGCTTTAAATGGCTAAATGACCTCCTCGACATGTCCTGAAGTTCTTCAGAGGCCTGCTAATGAACCCATCGTGTGATTCAGGTGTGCTGACCCAGGGTTAGGTCTAAAACCTACACCGGCCCTCGAGGCCTGGAGTGGCCCAGCCCTGAGTTAGAGGATAGTTTTTCATTGTTAACATAATGGTCTAACACAAATGATCAGTCTTTGTGCCTTTTCAGTGATGGCCTGCTGTTTAAACTAGAAACCCCACTACACTCACAACAACCATAACAGACAAACAGCAAAATACTGATCAATCGAACCCCATACTTCAAATTTGTGTGAAAGTCTGTAATGTTGGATCCCAGTCGCCCTCCCGACATCACTATGAAATCTTACCTGAGACTGAGCCCTGAACATCAGCAGCAGCTCCATGCGCTCCTCGCTAGACAGTTTAGAGCGGTCGCAGGGCACCCGGGCCAGCTCCTCACGACACTTCAATGTCTTGTTTTTGCAGAAGAGATCGACCACCAGACTATCATCAAGACCACTAACAGCACACTCATAAAAGGTTCCATTGAGCAGAGCCACACAGAGCCACATTATAGGAGCCACACAGGCCCCGGTGAAAATACTCAGGAACACCCTAAGACAGCCGAAACAGTTTCCACGGGGGCAAAGCTTCATGGGATTGAGGCAGCACCCAGTGTAGAGCTTCCAAAAGCGGGTACTGGAGAAAATACCAAAGATCAGCAGCACTGCAGCTGGTCCCAGCAGAAATGTCACGCCATAAGCAAAGTTCTGGTCGTGGTTGCAGGGACACTGAAAGGAGACCATGGAGAAAATTCGTTCCCCGCCTATAGTCAGCAGAGCCATGAAACTGTAGCCAATTGTGGTTTTCTGATTCACGAGGAAACGCAAGATACTCTGGAAGTTATCCATGATGTCGGCCAATAAATCCGAGTGGAACAGCAGAGAGCTAAAAGTGAAAGAGCCAAGTGTCAGTGTGGAGTCACTTCCTTTGTGCTGTTTTCCACAGCCAGACCAAACTCATCTGCCAAGCCTGGATGTGCCCCTCCCTTTGGCATTCTGTCTTCTCTGCAGGCCCCTCCTTCAGTGAGGCTGCACTTCCTCCCAACCACTTCCCCTTTTATTACCATATCTATTCCATCTCCAGAGAAGAGTCGATACTAAAAAGAAAGGTGAAAAAGTTCAACTCTGCTTTCTTCTCTTTTACCATCCCTCTTTACTCCCCCCCTCCCCCCACCCCAGCACCAGCATAGGTGAGTCAGTCATGGAGAAAAATCCTGTTAGTTCAGTTACTCTGGTTGTCTTTTAACTATTATGCAATCCAGACTGTAACCTGAAACTATCTGAGGAGCAAAAACATGACAGAACATGCAAAGTGGGAAGACACACAGTACACAACAGCAACACAAGAGCAGATTATTAGAGCGCACACCAGCGGCGTCTGTAGCAGAGAGACAGTCAGCGCTTAGCGTGCGGGGAAGTGCAAACATCTATGTGGTGTGTCTGTTCCTGTCCCACAGGACTGAAGCTTGCAGTGCATTAATGCTGCACTCTGACAAATCTGTTCATGTGTAAAACACATCAACAGTTCCTACAGCTCACATTTGTGTTTCGAAAATGAGTGTTAACTAAGTGTCAGATGAAAAACCTGCCCTGGACTGATGTTCGTATGTCTACATCTTTGTCAGTGATGTGAATTAAACATGAAACCCATCAAGTAAACCAAGGTGTGATCTGTCTGTGCAGACAGGAAATGTGGTGTCAGAGTGGTGTGACCCTTGCTAGCCTGTAGGCATTCTGCATACAAACATTAGCCCAGTGCAGGTTTCTCATTAGGTTTCATTTACATCACTGATCTGTTTTAGTCAAGCTATGAAGTGCCCTCTCATTCGGTTCTATTTTACTCTGTGAAGCTTGTTTATAAAGGTATAATTCATGAAAATGCAAATTAATTCATAACTCTGGATTTTTTTGCTCATTGTTCCGTCTTTCACTGTTCAAATAAACCTACCACTCAAGTTATAGACTGGTCCTTTCTTTACTAGTTATTTATAATAATTATTTCCCTGACTGTAGGTTTTAAAATATTTAGGTTTTCATTCATTTTTGGGCTGCTTTGAGATTGCAGGCAGCACCCAGTGTGAGTAAAAGCATACATTACATACATTATATTACTCACCCATCCAAATCATTGAATTCAGGTGTTCTAATCCCTTTTATACACAGATGTATAAAATCAAGCACACAGGCATGTGGGCCACAAAGGTAGGCCACGTATCATCACACAGTGGGGTTCAGTGGATGGTGACACCCATAGTTTGCAGAGTCAGTCCCTACAGACCTCCAAACCTCATGTGGCTTGATGATTGCTTGATGGAAGAAGTTTCCATGGCCGAGCTGCATCACATCACCGATAATGCGATGCGCAGGACGCAGCGGTGTAAAGCACTTGACTGTAGAGCAGTGGAAGTTTTGTAGAGTGACAAATCAGACTAATCCAATCGTGTCTGGGAGCTGCTGGGAGTACTTGTCTGACTTCATTGTGCCACCAGTGTAAAGTTTGGTGCAGGGTGAAGTATGACGTGGGGTCTTTTTCAGGATTTGGGTGCAGGCCCTTAGTTGCAATGAAAGGAACTCCTAACGGTTCAACATACCAAGAAACTTTGGACAATATCACACAAAGTTCCCACAAAATTGGGAAAGTCTGGGAATATCCCCCTCCTGTTGCCTGTTAAAGACATGAATGAGTGAGCTTGGTGTGGAAGACGTTGACTGGTGTGCACAGTGTTCTGGCCTCAACACTTTGAAATACCTTTGGGATGAGACAGAATAGAGACTGCGAGCCACACAGTCTCATCCAACATCAGTATTTGACCTCACAAATGCAGTTCAGGAAGACGGTGAAAAATTCCCATAGACACACTCCTACACCTTGTGGGAAGCCTTCCCAGAAGAGTTGAAGCTGTTATAGCTGCAGAGAGTAGGACGGCATCATATTAAAGCCATGGATTCATATGCAAAGAAAGAAGACGAGCAAATATATCTGGTAATATAGGAAACTCCAGAAAAACCATCATTCAGCTTCTTATTTATAAGTTTCCTAAAACATTAAACTTTTTAAAGCAATCTTTTGTGTATTTGGATAGAAAGAATGTTTAAAGCCACATGCGACCTAATCGACCTCCAACTCTGAGTACTTCCACATACTTTCAGCTGCAGGAACTATTCAAACTTTAAAATGTTCCCAATTGAACTATTGAACTTGTATTCATCTGTATTCTTATCTTTTCCGATTCAGTTTCATGCTTATTTTCAACTTTATTCAGAGAAGGTTGCACAGGATGTTTGTGAGTATAGTGGGGGTGTCAGAACATCCATCTAAAAGATTTCTCTTTCAGTTGCTGCTGAATTCATCTTCTTTCAAACAATGTGTCAATAAATGTAAACTGATCTGTGTGAATCCGAGTAGAGGGAGTATCTTCTAATTGGTACATGGTATCCGGTCGTTCAGTCTGACGTCACTAGCCGTGTCTGGGCCTAAACTCCGCTGCAGGTCCATATATCAAACATCACTGTGGCATTACTGAGAGTTGAAAAACTGTCTAAAGTCTTTCATCTTTAATAAAATGATCAGCGTTCTGCTCTACCAGGTGTAACAATTGAGTTTAACATCCAGGCATCCATGAAAACGGAATTTATGACATTTAACGGAGTTAGAAGTTAGCAGGAAGTTAGCTCGCTAGCTTCTATCTAAATACAATATAGCATGTCCTGACTGCGGGGTTTTGAAACAAATTAAAACGTACAGCTCTGTTATCACTTCCAACATAAATGAAGACAGAAAACTAAACAGCAGTGACGTTTGTAGGGTTACTGAAGTTGGGCTAGCTGGTATATAATGATGTGCTACGTGACCGCTAGCGACACAGCTATGTTAGCATAATATAAACAAGCTAACTTTTTTTCCACTCGATAAAAGTTAACGTGAGTGTTCTCGGTGGTCAGGAACAAATGTAATCGCATGGCAGGATGCTGTAAAAGGACCAAACTTCAGCCAGGAGAACAACTGAGATAATCCATCCACAATACGAGGTTAGTCATTCATATACTGCTGCATGGGCTGGGCTGTAGCTACATCGTAAGGTTTTAAAAACTGAGCTTAAATAAATGATTAGCGGTAATAAAGGGAGGTCAACGGTGATCACTGACTGTTTTAGGAGCTTTTTGAGATCAAATAGAAGAAAATACATAACATTAAACATCTTAACAACACAAAAGCCATATTAAACGCAGACTACTTTAGACCCGGAAGTAGGATTCGTCACGTCATCACTTAACGACCGGATAGACAGCCCCTTCATCCTGACACTCTCAGTGCCTAATAAATAACTGAGCTCCATATATACTGGATCAGAGGTCAGTCTACAAAGGTGCATTATGAAACCCACGGGTCACGATC
This sequence comes from Astatotilapia calliptera, assembly GCF_964374335.1. NCBI lineage: Eukaryota > Metazoa > Chordata > Actinopteri > Cichliformes > Cichlidae > Astatotilapia > Astatotilapia calliptera. The sequence goes on along the minus strand of NC_137432.1, from coordinate 2,548,230 downwards.
CTTCTGATGACTAGCAGCCGCTAATCAATGCTGTGTGACTTCATAAACACAGTGTGTGAATGTGTGTGTGAATGGGTGGATGACAGGTTGTGTAAAGCGCTTTGGGGGTCCTTAGGGACTAGAAAAGCGCTATACAAATACAGGCCATTTACCATAAACACGTTGAGCCTGAGTGCTCAGTCACTCAGTAGCAAACTAACAAACACTTGGTCCTTCAGTGCCTGTAAAAACATGAACTTCTGCAAATTAAGCCACTACCCTTTGTGCTTTGACAGCAACAGGAAATAAATCACAGTTTCAGTTAGCTGGTTCACGTGCATTTGCAGGACTTGGGATGGTACCGAGACAGTTTACGGTGAGACAAACAGTGACAACACAAGGACGTGTGAGTTGTGTGTCCAGGACTCCAATATTTACAAAATACAAAGTTCAATGAGTTTTCTTCACAGAGGAAAATTCTCAGTGACTCAGCTGATGTCCATCAACCATCCTCGGTTCTCTGACTGTTTCACATGTGGGATTTACAACAAAGTTCAAGCTTTAAAATCATTTTGTTACATTTCCTTCTCTTCTGTGTTGTACTTAACATCTTTTATTGTTAATTCCATTACATATGAACATTCAGTCACAAATGAATTCTTCATGTTTCACTCAGTTAATACTGTTTTACTTCAGTTACATTTTCACTCACTTTTTGTCTTCAAAACTTCTTTTTTCAGTCATAATATACTCAGCTTAATTTCTTTTATTAAATCATATATTAAAATACTGTCTCTGAATATTTGTTTATTGTTCTGACCAAGCACTACAGCCCTCAGATTCTCACTGGTACAACGAACCCCACCACAGAAGCACATACAACACAAACCCATCACAGGAAAAGGTCAGATATTAATTACTCAAACTGCATTTCTCATCCATCATATTAATTAGACTTACTTTGATTATATCTTTGATTAAGAATAAAGCTGATTTACTATTAGTAAAAGCACATATAGAGAAACTGTGTTCAAACACGTTGTGTCACTGTAACCTTAAGAGGCTGGATGTTAAGACCTTTTACTCTCGCCGTTGTAATCAGAGGTAAACTTTTAATCCCACATTTCTCAACAAAATAATCAGTGCAAAGGAAACCTTTGCCTGTTCTCGTTCATACGACTTCTATAAAACAACGGTGCCAGAACACACTGTGGCCATGAAAGATGAATGTTTCATGGCCACAGTGCAGTTGTAGTTTTAATGTGACGGAGATCTGATGTCACGTTGTTAAGGAGAGACAAGCGTAACACATTGATTCAACTCCTGCATCAGATCTACATCATAACGTCACATTTCACTGCATGTTGTACTTGAATACCCACATGGAAAAGATCTATAAATCTTCTAAAGTTTGTATGTGTCGTGTGTGAATCTTGTATGAAAAGCATACAAGAGTGAAAACTTGAAAAATTATATAAATGAAACTTGTATGTTTTGGATACTAAAACAATAAATGAAAGTGGCCACTTTCATGAGTAAAGCATATCAGCCTTCTATGATTCACTATTTGAAGTAGGCCACATCTGATGCAAGTCTTTTATAAGTTTTTTCTATTTCTTTTCCATATGGGTAACTATGCACCAGAACCCCATTTAGCTCTGCGTTGCAACCTTCTACATAACCTGATGTACACTTCCTGAGAAATTTAACTACACATCTGCTCGATGCATACCACAACAACTCGAACGGCATGGAAGATTGCAGCCTAGGGAAAAAACACGTTTCTGGTTACTACCTAAGTTAGGACATAAATTTCTTGCAGCCGTCCTTTTATGTTTACAGTGATACAAAGTGTTAGAGTAGAGTTCATCTGCTTTTTCTCTTCTTTAAACTTCTGCAGGACGGTCAAAGCAAAGAGGTTATTAACAGAATATAGGAGGTACTGTGGGAACGCAGTGGGGTAAATGCAGACACACAAACTTCACACAGGATGAAAGACTCGGGAGGATCAGACAGATTCTCCTGAGTCTGCAAACAGAACATGGAATTAAAAACTAAAGACTGACATGACAAAGGAAATACAAAATAATAAAAAGTTGCTGCACACTATCCTTCACTGTCCCACTTTATGCAACTACAATATTAAGCATACAAATGATTATTTCATGCATATTTCATTTATTCTTCAAAATTACGAAGTTAAGAGCATTTCTAGAGCTTCTCTACTTCACACCTTTTACAGTTTAATGTGGGTAGTCTGTGACTCACAGTGGCATTCTCCCATCATCTACAAAACTAAGAACAGCTGGGTTATCTTCTACAGACTCGTTTGACTTGACTGAACTCATCCTCATCGTCCCGTTGTCAGTCTCCTGGCAGTTCTCCACATATCGGTGCAAAGTGCTGTAGTAGGTATCTTTGGAGGTGAACTTGTAGAGAGAGGAGATCTTCTCCCAGTCTCGGTTGGATGGTGTGATGACATTTTCAGGTGGTGTCTTTTCAAAGAAGGTCTTTAGGTTTCTCTCAGCAAACGCTTTGGCGTGCTTAGCCGTATAGGAATCAAGTAGATTGCTCTCCTCATGCACATACGCCTTCCAGAACTGCAGCTGCAGGTAGCTAATAGGGGAGGAGCACCGAGCCACACAGGTGAGCACCAGGTTTGTCAACATGATGAGAGTGATGAGCATCCAACCGAGAATCTACGGACAGTATTGATAGTAAATAGTAAACAGGTAATAGAGGTAATAAAAGCAGTTTAACCGTTTAGTCACACACCAGGAAATGAAAGTCAAAAAAAATAACAAGGGAACAACGTTTCTGAAGTTCTTTAGGTCAACGGCTACAAATGAAAACAGAACACTGGTACATTTTGTCATTAAATATCAGTATCACATTTCTATGTGTATTGTGTTTATACTGTTACACTTTTAATTCACTGATAAGCACAAAAGCACACTCATGAACTCAACATGATCCACTAAACTCATCATGCAAACCATGTGATCCAGTAAAATGATGATCAGACTAATTATCCCATGAATGTATCAACTTAACCATGATCTTCCAGACTAATCGTGTAATAAAAGTCTCAACCTGCTGAAATGGTGAATTGACTGGTTCTACTGTAGCACATTTCTCCTCTAGCTGAACACAACATATACAACCTACGTACCTACTGTTGTACTGTCTTACTTTAATGGAAGCATCAGAGAGCCGCTTGGTTTAGTATCTTGCCCGAGAATATTTGGCACGCAGATTGGAGCAGCCAGGGATCGGAACAAAAACAATCTGTTAAGTGGAAGAAGTGGCTACAGCCATCCCATGATCATCCAAACTTTGTTATACAGACAAATTACCATCCAGACTTATCCATGAAAACATCATCAAACTGTTATCCTCCATCTATCCATTTGGGTGGAAGGTTGGGGGTCACGGATGATTTTCACCCACCCCAGGTGCACTTTTGTGCAGCCCTACATCACCTAGCTGCATGTTGCTGGAAGCACATGATGACAGCAGAGTTCACCCAGAATGGGAGAACTGTGAAAACAATTCAAAGATTAAATAAATAATAATACAGCATGAAAACCATAGACAGTGGCTGCAGTGCACTCATTCAGTTTCCGTTCGGCTCTTTGTACTTCACTCTTCTCGACAGCTTGCTGACTGACAACAGCACAAGCATCGGAAGTATTTACTTCAAAACTGCAACTCCTTCCTTGCTAACTACTGCACATGCTCCACTAGGGTGACCAACCGTCCTCTTTTCCCCGGACATGTCCTCTTTTCACGTTCTGTCCGGGATGTCTGGGAGGATGTTCGAGATTGATGAAAATGTCCGGGTTTCCTACAGAGGACCCACATGTGTGACGTCACGCCCGAGCTGCAGCTTTGTGAGTTGTTCTGCGCTCACAGACAGACAGTGCGCAGCAGCCTGGTGATTTTAAAAAGATGCCAAAGTGCAACTGCAGCTTTTCAGACGACTGCAAAAGTTATTTCCCTCGTACTGTCCTGGTACTGCTAAGTTTTCTTATATGAGGCCTTATTTCTGTACCATTATTTAATTCCAGAGGTTTTTAAGTTATTTTTTGCCCTTTTTGACTTGTAAAAGTTCTTCATGACTGGGCCAAGTGTCCTCTTCATTGGAAATCAAAATATGGTCACCCTACGCTCCACAACCCGGGAAAAGTTCAAATCAAAGCAAGTGGGAACAGTTTGGGAGCAGAAGGTTGTTAAGCTAACAAATCCTCAGAGCTACCAGTTGCAGAACTGCTTTTCTGCACCCTTAATATCAAGAGTAAGTCATGGAAGTGTTTAAATATTGACCTGGGTGTATTTAGTTCTGTAGGTGTCACGATCTTGGGTCTTTTGACCCAGCATTTTGAGTTTTAGTTTATGGGTTATGTTTAAGCCCTTCGGGTTTTCTAAGTTCATTTTTATCATGCCTAGGTTGTTATAGTTTGTTATTAGATTCCCTTGTGTCTTCCACCCCTGTTAAGTCTCCCTTGCCCTTCATGTGTTTCATGTCGGTGTCTTATGTTTCCTGTTTTATTTTGAAGAGGTCTTGTGTTCCTGTGTTCGTTGTGTTTAGTTTTACTCTTCCACTGTGACGTCGTTATGTTCTTGTGTGTCAGCTGTTCTGCCGTGTGGTCCCACTTCTCTCGTTAGCCTCCTGTTTAGGTTATTGCTTAGCTTGCATTGTTTTCGCCCTTATTTTGTACTGTTCTGTCTGCTTTAATAAACGGCTCATTATCAGTTGAGTTTGATAATGTCTGCACCTGGGTCCACTCCTCACACTCTGCAAACTGTGACATTAGGAGTGATGAGTAAATCTAGTCATTAAACTTTTCTAGTTAACAAAGCTAGTTCAACCCTGCGCTGTGTTGTTTTGTGTTCAGTATAGTGCAGGTACATGTTGCTGTCTCAGAGTGCTCACACAGAGAAACACTGACTATGTGTCGAAATCTGTCTGTGTTCTACTGTTAGCCTCTGTGTGGCCAGTGTTAAGAGCTTCATTTAGCACAGTGGTTCCCAAACTTTTTTGCTGGGCCCCCCTTGTTTTACAAGAAAAATGTTGCCCCCCCCCCCCCACGCACACATCCTCTAACCACACACCCCCATATTTTGCGCCATTGTGGTTTATTTCACACCACAAACATTTAGTAAATAATTAAGCAAATAAAAGTAATCTGCAATAAATTACAGGTAGCAATGAAATAAACTACTAACTCTTTTACGTCCACATCTACACGGGTATTTTTGAAAACACAGCTGTTTCATCCACGTAAACAGTGTTTCGAATCACCGAGAACTGAGTTCGTCACGCAACGTCAGAGGTATGTGCCTTTTTCCACGCCACGCTGTGGCCACGTTATTGTTTACATGGGATGAACTGCAGAATGGCAGATAGAGACAAAATACTGTTAATCTGACTGTCTGCAGGTTTACACGCAGTTACTGTCCCTCTGTTTACAAAGGCAGAGGCGTCACGGTGGGATTATTTTACGTGTAGTTGTTTTTTTTGTGTAATAATATTCAACATTGCTATCAAATCAAAAAAATCCTCTCTGTGCAAAATGGGTTTAAAAACATAAACAGCTGTTGGATCCTGTTTGTCTGTGATTTGAACCGAGGGAACAAATCGTGGCAGGATCAGCCTGATGTTATTTGTATCCTGCTGTAACTTTACTGTATAAAGAGCAAACATCTCCAACATGTCAGGAGCAGTTAGTCATTACAACAAGTGTTTGTGAACTAAAGATCAAGAATGTGGGATCCTGTTTGTCCGTGATTTGAAGAGCCCAGCGCTGCTCCTGACGCAGGGAAACCAGTCCTGCAGGGAGACCTACCTCAGCACCTGTGCAGGTGAAGCCAAAGGGCAGATTTGCTTCACCAGGTTTTCTAGTCTTTGGCTTAGAATGAAGTTGGTTTGGAAACATATTCAGCGATGCTTCATCTCCTGCTTTGCGTTTCTGTAGGCGCAGCGTATTGCTTTTTTCCCTCCCTTTTCATACCGCGCCCCCCCTGCCATGGCTCTGCACCCCCCCCCCAGGGGGCGGGCCCCACACTTTGGGAAGGTCTGATTTAGCAGATGTTAGCCAGTCCTCAGCTAACAACTGTTAGCAGGTTTAATTCACCTGAGAGATAGCTGCTTTCCACTATCACAGTAGAACTCGTTTCACAAGCTGGGATAGCAGTGCTTTTGTTGTTTTTTGTATAAAACGTCGAGTTAGCACATTAGTTTTGCTGTAGTTATTTTGCCATTATTATTCTCATTGTACAACTGTATAGTGACATTAAAGGCATTCTAGTCTATTCAATATCTAACTGATTGCTTTAATACATTCCTGTTTTCCCTCCTGTGACTGGTTAATACCACTAAATAACTGAAGCATTTGAAATTCTGTGTGTTACAGTTGAAATATAAGCAGAATTTGACTAAAGGTCAAAGGTCACTCTTTTGAGGATGCCAATGTTCACATTTTGGACAGAGAAGACAGACAGTGTGAAAGAAGCATCTGTGTCCACTGTGAACAGACATCTTATTCTGCTGGGTGTGGTGGGAGGGTTAGCTTACTGCACGGTGTCCTGCAGGTTTTAGACGTGTCCTTGATCCATCACAGCTGATTTAAATGGATAAATCACCTCCTCAACATGTCCTGAAGTTCTCCAGAGGCCTGGTAATAAACTCATCATGTGATTCAGGTGTGTTGACCCAGGGTGAGATCTAAAACCTGCAGGACACCGGCCCTCGAGGTCTGGAGTTGGACACCCCTGACTATTAAACCCAAGTAAGCAAGTGTCACAGTCATGCAGACTTAGTGTTAGTGTGGAAGACCCAAATGTAGACATGCCAGGGTGCGTCCAACAAAAAATGAGCTGTTTATGATGCTGAGAAAACGAGAAGTGAAATCTAAACAAACACACACGTGTGTATTTATATCCTTGTGGGGACGCCTAATTGACACAATGCTTTCCCTAGTCGCTTACCCTAACCCTAACACACACACACACACACGCACACACACACACACACAAAACACACACACACACAAAACACCAACCAAACCACAAATCGAATTTCAAAATAATGACTAGAAAAAACCCAAAACCTACAAAACACTGGGTCAAATGACGTTTGATGGTAAAGCAGATCATAGCAGATTGTATAAACAGGAGCGTAAAGCTCTGAGAGAACATGAACTAACTCCTGAACACAACTGGGAACCACTGCAGAATTAAGTAACACAAATAATAACATTAAAAATATGATAAACAATGCCAATGAAAATCAAAGCATTTACACCGTAGGCATCTCTAGCTGTTCTATTGAGCAAATAACTTTCAGTTTGCTGATAGTTTGTAGATAAAAAAACCCAAACAGATCTAAAGAACTCTTTCACATGAGTGTGAAAGCAGCAGAGCATTTTACGTACCTGAGACTCAGCTCGGAGATTAAGCAGAACATCTTCTCTCGCAGCCTGAGGTACACTAATGCTTTTCCCACACGGGAACCGGTGCAGCTCCTTCTCACACTGGATCTCAGAGTTCCTATCTCTGCACACGTGTTTGTTGTAAATGCTCACATTGGTACCTGTCATGGCGCACTCGTAGTAGTTTCCATTGAGTAAAGCTACAGCTATCCAAGTAGAAGGCGCAACAAGCGCAAAGGTGCCGATCTGACAGAGGACCACACCAGCGGCAACCAGCTTCTTGCAGCACAAAAGCTTGTCCGTACGCCGGCACAGACCCGTCAGCAGCTTCCACGTTTTCTTACTGAGGATGTAACCCAGCAGCAGCAGAGCCAGAGCTGGCACCAGCAGGAACACTATCCCATAGACAAAGTTCAGCTCGTTGCAGGGACACTTAAATACCACTGCAGAGAATATCTGCTCTCCTCCCGCTGTCAACAGAGCTATCAGGCCAAAACCAAGGTTGGTCTGTTTGCCTGCAATGTTCAGAACAGTCTTAAACTTGTCCATCTTCAACTGCTGCGTAAATAAGCGACCGCTGAGAAACAACGTCTGTTTCACTTCCAGCTTCAACGTTAGCTGCACCGCTGAGTCCTCTACCACTTCCTCTTTGAAAAATAGCACACGAGATGACAGTGACTGCTCTTCCTGCATTATAGGGCCCCTTGTTTACACCTGCATAAAGATAAGATAAGATAAGATGACCTTTATTAGTTTCACAGGTGGGAAATTTGTTTTGTTACAGCAAAAGTGCAAAATTATGTAGCAGAAATTAGAAAACACTGGAGCAGATTTCACCAAATAAAGTGAAAACAAAGCAGGCTCTGTAAGATCCGGCACTGTTGTAACAGGACATAAATGTCAAACGTTACTTTTGGTTAAAAGGAAATCCCAGTCAGCATATGAGAGTCTACTAAACAGCAATTCCATTTCCACCTTTGCAGAAAGTAATAAAGAACAAGTTGAATTATACTTTTTATTGAGGAAAGTACAAAGGGAATGTATCACATTTCCAAAAATCTGATTTATTGATTAATTTACTTAATATATGTTCTTTTTGAATTTGCTATTTTAATCCAAACTTGAGAGAGAGAGAGCCCTGCGGCCACCTGACTAACAAACTAGGCCCGGTGAGTGAATCTTTGAAGTTCAGGAACCTCAATTTTCCTGACAGCAATGGGAGGAAGAGAGGAAGGGGTGATGGTTTTACAAAATCCAAAGGAAAACAGGAGAAATGAGAAGCACAGGAAGAAACAGGAGGGAGGAGACGGTTCTATCTCGACTCACTGGTTTGAATAGCATCTTGTTTATGCTGAAAGAAGACAATTGATCAATAACTTGGGGCGATCGTGGCTCAAGAGTTGGGAGTTCGCCTTGTAATCGGAAGGTTGCCGGTTCGAGCCCCGGCTTGGACAGTCTCGGTCGTTGTGTCCTTGGGCAAGACGCTTCACCCGTTGCCTACTGGTGGCGCCAGTGTCCGGCAGCCTCACCTCTGTCAGTGCGCCCCAGGGTGGCTGTGGCTACAACGTAGCTGCCATCACCTGTGTGTGTGAATGGGTGTGTGAATGGGTGGATGACTGGATATGTAAAGTGCTTTGGGGTCCTTAGGGACTAGAAAAGCGCTATATAAATACAGGCCATTTACCATATGAAACTGGACTTGGTGTATGGTGAACTTTATCAGGCTATATTTTGGTTTTTAAGGCAGACTCATTTGTTTGGGACGATTTGAGTGTTTTTTAACGCTTCAGTTCACACTCCACACCAGAGGGTGGCGGTATTTCACCATTTTGCTGTTTGCCAACCGCCAACAAAGGAAGGAAGAAGAAGATTTTCCTGACACGCGCATATCGACAGGGGGCGGTACTGCCTTATCATGCGACGTTTGAAGCTATCGCCAAACAGCAAAGAAGAAACAGTGCCGTGATAATTGGATAGATTTCTGCTAGGCTAACCTCTGTGTTTGAAAAGTTTCCACATTTATTCGTTATACTGGTGTTGTTTTAGTTTATCGCAGTAACCCGGTCTGGTCTACTTTTAATTTTCTCTTAAGAAGCCCTCAGAAATGGCAGAAAATACAGGTGAGTGTGAAGATTACCCAAGTAGCTTGCTGTGGTTGACAAGAGCTAGCTTTAACCCATTAAGCAGACCCATTTGTCTCTCATGAAAAGCCGCCCATGTATTTCACTGGGATTTACTCATGTCTTGGTCTTTCAGTCTTTATTTATTGGTGTGTTCTGGATCCTCGGGATCCCAATGACTTCTCTCGGTTAACTTAGACGGTTTGTGTGCTGCAGCAGGCGCTTTTCCCTCTCTGCCTTCGTTTGGGCTAAACTAAGATGAATCAACGGAATTTTAGTCCTCGCTCGTTTACAACGTGAGCTTTATGGTACATTTAATCCAGCCAATAGTAAAACCTCGGTAATAAAACCGTAAGTCCTCGAGCCCTTTCAAAAACAGTCAGCCGCTAACAGCTAGCAGCTAATGCAGCACCAGATTAGAACGAGTAGCCCTTTATTATCGATGTACACGTACGACGTTGTCCACGCCAACTGTGTAGGTATAAAATAGAAATAGTAAGACAGCAGGAATATATACAAAACAAGAGAACGGCGCACATTGGAGAACAGGTTGTAAAGGACTTGGTCTGAGTGTGTGAGTGATGAGCGTTACTCAGACCGTGGGTGGGATCGTGCCCGATACCAGTGTTGTGCCAAAAGATTATGTCTGCAAAAAACTGATTGTTCGTATTTAAACTGTTATAAATAACTTGTTGGTCTGTAATATGTGAAACATGTCAGATGTTTCCCTCACGAATGATATCAAGTCAGTTAGAAACAACATTCCTGTAACAAAGTACAAGCCACAATCAGTTTTTAGCAGTGACTTTTTATATTTAAAAAAATCTCGTTAAGATTGAAACTGTCTTTAGTAAGAGTAATCTGGCCAAGCGGGAATTGCAACAAATATTACAACAGTTCTGTGAACATATTTTAAGTGGAGGAAAAGGACTGGATAGGTTATAATGCAAGTACAACACACAGAGTTTAAAGATACTTGAAAAACAGGTAATATTTAAATTTTATATATAAGCCCTTTGTAAACCCCGTTCACTGAGGCGATCACTATTTGGCACAACACCGGTCCGAAAGGCTCCAGGGACGAAGCTGTTTTTAAGCCAAGGGCAGCGGGTCAAACAGGTGGGGGGCGAGGTGCAAGGGCTGACCTGTGACAGGAGGAGCAGGTGATAACCCTAACCCTGGCCTTGTTTGGTGAATGCTCTGAACAGGTTGGTTTTATATGGATAAATCATACAATCAAAGAGGCACTATTTATGTAAGCTGGCTTGTTTGTACATTGTTATGCATATTACACTCAGTGGCACTTTATTAGGTACACCCCCTTAATGGAAGTTCAGCAAATATTTTCTTCACATCATCTGTGTGAGTCCATTTTGCTTAATTTTGACTTTTGCTGCAAAAACGTTTCTAAAAAAATTCTCACAAATGTTTATCATGTAACCAACAAATAAAATATATACTATTTATGGGTGTTTCAGCTTATACTTAATATTATTATTTATTTTTAAATCAGAGCAAAATGAGGCAAAGCATGACGGCTCACCGTCCCCGGGGATGACAGACCAGGAGAAGGAGATGGCAGCCAGCGCATACGAAGCATTTACGGTAAATAATCAAACATTTCAACTTAACCCACAGTGTCTTCTGACAATGAATGTGTATATAAAAAAATACTGCAAGTGCTTCTAATTTCTTCTTTAGAGAAGTGAGAGAGATGTGAATATGAACACATTCAGTACTTGGAGCAAAGCAACTGTCACTTTTATGTTGTTTTGCTGTGTTTGTAGAAGTGGTCTATATGAGCGTTTAGCTGAGATCTAGAGGTTTCTGTGGACACACGCTGGGACTTATGTTACAGCCGATTCAACAGGATCTGCCCCGTTTTGCCCCCCAGTACCGAGGGTGCTGGGCTCAAGAGGTTAACTGGATAGAGTGGAGGCAGTGTCAGAGTATATTATGTTAACTGTTGCACAGCATGAGGGGTATTTTAGATAGTCTTTTTGAGTGCATCATCTATGACGAGTGAGTCACACTAACCAGAGTAAAATGAGCAAACTGCTCGCTGCACAACAGTATCTCTACCTGAAATGGTCTCAGCCCCTAAAATGTGACACCGTCCACATTTATGAGGCAATTCCAGTCTCAGCCAAGTTTTTAGAGGGCCGTGGAAATCCTGAATAAAATGAAAGTACTCGTAAACTCCTGCTCATCAGTTCACGCTGTATACTCAGGTTTGACCAGCTGCTCTTTTTCTTGTTATTTGTCGTATTTGTGAGAAGAAATCCAAACATTGTGAAACGTTGTTTTTTCTTCTAGGCTGGGAGATGTGACGAGGCGCTCAGACACCTTGAAGCCCTGCAGGAGCTCACTAAAGAGGACTACAAGATTGCAATGAATAAAGCTGTTGTTGAGTTTTACAAAAGCGGTCAGACGACCACAGGGCTGCTGAAGCAGACCCTGATGTCAATGAAGAACCAGGTAATTAAACCGAGTTCTTTTCATAGGTTTAATCCTTGTTTGCAGTAAACTCAGAGCCTGGCTTACTTTCTGTGTTTCAGGTTCACACGTCAGCAGAAGATGTTGATGGTTTGGATGATGTTGAAAATAGTTTCCTGTACTACAATCAAGCTATCATCCACTATTACATGCGGCAGTTCTCTGATGCGATCTGCATCGGAGAAAAGCTCTACCAGTTTCTGGAACCGTTTGGTATGTCGTGCTAACTTCCATGCATTTAATTGGCAGGGTTGTTGCAAAGCATCAGCTCCAGGATGTGATGTTGTCAGCTGCCGTTTTTCTTCTTTGTAAGGCCGGCTCAGTTGTGCGCTCTTTCTGAAATATCTTACTGACTGTGAATGGAGAGCCAGTCCCCTCTTATGTATGTTTAAAGTGTTAAGTTCAAGTGCAGCATGCAACGGTTTTTAGAATGACTTTTATTATTGTCTGTATTGTGTATTACACTGATGGTGACGATACTTTGAATATATGAAATGACAAAAACAATCAGGCAGTACAGGGTAGGGTTTGTGAGACCTTACCTGTAGTTGTATCAGCAGCAGCAGTAATGATGTCACAGTTTTGCTCACACAACAATGAAACAAGTTGGGCTCTTTCCCCGTTTCATCCTGTCAAACAACTGCTTCACTATAGAGACTGTGGTTGAATCAACAATAAGGCTTTAAGCATCAGAGTAAAGATGACCTTAAGAAGTAATGACTTAATGATTTTCTTCACTAATAAAGTTTAAATCATTAGAGAAAAATGACTCGCAGACGTCTCATAGAGATTAGTAGTTTAGTAGTACTGATATGTATATAGACTCTCTGATTGATCTGAGTTAACTTCAGTAATCAAAACCATCAACATGTCTGTGAGATCCCATTACTTCAAGACTGCTCAGAGAAGTCATTAGCTCAGAGAATGCTTTATCTGAAGAGTTTTAGTCAGGCTTCAGAATTCAACAAAGTACAGAAACTGTGTTAGTGAAGGTTAAAATGATCAAATCTAAACAACTTTTAACAGATGTGTCTGTGAAGGTTCTCAGTCATCCAGCTCATTGTAGTCCCAGAACTGAAGAAGCTTCTCAGATGAGAGGTGAAACCTTTTCAGTGCAGACACTTTTCTTTCCAAGCTCCTTAGACAACGTTTAACAGACAGCCGACTGTTGTTATTTATTGTTATCTTAAAAAAGAAAGTAAATAATTGACAGTGGACTCATCTCTGTTTGCCCAGCCAGACCTCAGTGCAGTGTTTCGTACTGTTGACCTGATTTTCTTATTTTATTACCGTGATTAGAGCATACTATTGGAATTAAAAGTAAATGGTAAATGGCCTGTATTTATATAGCGCTTTACTCGTCCCTAAGGACCCCAAAGCACTTTACACATCCAGTCACACACACATTCACACACTGGTGATGGCAGCTACATTGTAGCCACAGCCACCCTGGGGCGCACTGACAGAGGCGAGGCTGCCGGACACTGGCGCCACCGGGCCCTCTGACCACCACCAGTAGGCAACGGGTGAAGTGTCTCGCCCAAGGACACAACGACCGAGACTGTCCGAGCCGAGGCTCGAACCGGCAACCTTCCGACTACAAGGCGAACTGCCACGATCGCCCAACACTGCAGTGCTGCAGAGTCCTCTTAACACACAGGTTAATTATGGAGTTCCACAGGTTTCAGTCTAAGGGCCAGGTCTGTTTACATTATACATCCTGCCCTCAGGCAGCACCACTGCTATGCAGATGATTCCCCGCTCCATCATCAGTGAAGCCAGATGACACACGATAACCTCAGTTTTTATCTAAATTTAAAAGCAGGAAATTTGAGGTGTGTGTGTGTGATCTTATCTGGCTTCATGGAATAATAATAATAATAAAGCAGTGAAAATGTATACTATGTCTATAAATGTTATACATGGAAGCATGTGTAATGTTAATAACTGGTCCTATCATGGAACCCTGTGGGTTTACATGGAAAAATTGGAGTGCATCAGGCAGCTGAATCAGCAGTAAATATTTCATACCTACTGATCTCTAATATTAAGGACAACTGTAACGCTGCACTGATAGCAGGACAAGAGATGAGTCCAGTGTCAGAGGCCGTATAAATGCTACTGGTAACCTTCCCAGTACTTGTTCTGTACTTTGGTGACGTGTGAAACCTGATTGAAACAATCAAACCGCTCTTCTGCAGATGACTAGTTGCTGTTTTAGAACTATTGGAGTCGATGATGTTCAAAGACCTTGAAAAGCCTGGAGACCCAACTCAAGACCACGTTAAAAACAAAGTCTGGCCCCTCGGGACCAAAGTACGAAGGAGTTTGGCTCAGGACTTTTGCACAGTTTTGTACTGCTAATAATAATAATGGTTGTTGTTTTTGTACTTGTAGTAGTTGTTGTTGATGTCTTATGTTATTTCCCCTAGAAGAAAAGTTTGCACAGTCTGTGTGCTTCCTGTTGGTGGATCTCTACCTGCTCACCTTCCAGCCAGAGAAGGCCCTCCACCTGCTGACTGTGCTGGACAAACTCTCTGTGCAAGGAAGCAACAAGAACGGCAAAGGAGAGGTAGACACAAATACAGTCTGTGTGATAAAAACAGGAATGTGCACAACAAAAGCAAACCCATTAGTGTGCACATTCAAGATCGTCTCCTCGAGCAGCACTGCAGACACCTGCTGCTGCTTATAGAATACTCCCTGATAATCTGTTCTGTGCAAACTCACAGACTTTCATATCAGCGTCTGTTGTAGCCAGAGATTTCACTCCTGAAATCTGAAATGAAATCTCTGGCTGTGCCCACAAATCTTTTTCCAGCATCCATGGTGTTATGCATCAAGAATGTGTCTCACAGCTCAGACTGTCCATCAGCAGTTTTTCATGTGAAAGGGTCTGAACTGTTGGACGCACAATGCAGTGAAAAAAGTCACTTTTTGAGCTACAGTTATCGCTCACCACCTTCCATATTTATTTAAGGCATCTAAAAACATATCAGCGCTGAAAACTTTGCAGCTGCAGCTTAAAAGGTAACTTTGAAGAGTCACAGTTGTGAGATTTCTTACTACAGTGAGCTGAATTCAGTTTGCAGTGGTCACAGTGTTTGAAGAAGAACAGTGTACTCTCTTACAGAAAATGTTTCTATCAAAGCAAATGAATCTTTCAACCACAAACAGAACTAACATCAAAGAGTCGATGAATAGCTGAGCTTTAAATGATTAAACTGCAAGGACCTTAGTCATGAAGCTGTTTCTTAGGTCACCGACTTCACAAGTTTAAGTCTGTGAAATGAAGCTGACTAAGTTCTGTGCTTTATTTCAGAAAGATGGAGGAAACCAGAAGGCCGAGTTAGCAGCTATGATTGAAGCAGCCAAATCAAAAATTCACCAGGTGAGAGCTGGGTTCACCCATGTTTCACTCTTTAACTGCTTCAGCCTTCGTCTGCATGCTCTAACTCAGGGGCTGTAATATTTGTAATGCATGCTTTTAGAGCAGGGTCGGCAACCTTTCTGATGATGAGTGCATCTAACATTTCCTCAGAGGTCAGTGTGCCGTATGACTGCATTAGCAATAAATGTAATAACGCTCTATATGAACAGTTACTCACTATATAGAACAACGTTATAGGATTATATTTGTTCACAGATGTTTGCAGCTGTCAGCGAATAGTTATCAGCTATTTAGAAACAAAACACTTTTAATCCATAACAGCAAATGAACTGAACAACAGAAAATACAAATGCTGTTTATGGTCTCCTCACAACAATGATAAGAAAAATAAACTGGGCCAATATGGCATGTTTGTTAATACAGAGACACACATGTTACTGTGATCTCTGGTCTCCCACTCAGAGACACAGGTCTCCCAGTGTCCAGCATTCAGACCTGAGGACTCATGTGAGAGAAAACCTGCTCACACAGACGTGTGGAGCCAAATACTGTCAGTAAGGCCTCTGCAATGTTCTGAAGACAGTTAAACCTGTCAGGTAGTGACGTCCAGCAGGTGAACATGCAGCTCCATGAACACACACAGCTGTGGAGTCCAGCTGCTTCGTAGTTCTGCAAACTTTGACCCCACAGAGTCGAGCTGTTCAGTTCAATCAGCTGCATTTCGATGTGTCGAGCCAGTTAATGCGAGACGAATCCAGCTGCTCATTAAAGCTTCTGGTTTGATCAGAAAAGAAAACATTGGTCCAAACAGCTGAAAGTCCTGAAAACACATCGTGAATTCTGTCTCGAGTCTACAGATGTATCCGTGTATCTCCGCGGTGCTGATGCTGCGCTGAGCCGACAGCTGCTGAAGCTTTTGAAGTGTCAGAACGTGAAAATTTCAACATCGCTTGAAAAAACTACCAGCTAACAACGTCCCTGTCACCGCTAGGCTAAGTGATTTTTAGCCAATTACAAGTTGAATCTGGTAGTTGGGGTCGTTAGCTAAGATACCGTCATTAAGAATGTGTCTATGGGACACATTAGTTGTGTTGCAATTTGCGATGTGCACCGCTGGCCCAGCCATTTATTTTTTTAATGCACCTCTCAGATTAACTCACTGCGTGTCGTGCCCAGGGCTGGACTGGGACAAAACATCAGCCTGGACATTTTGACTAGAGACCGGCCCCCCAGGTATAAAAGCCATAAAGCCTTTGAATGAAAACAAACGCTGTGGTGACAGTGATGCACAGTCTTGTTGGTATATGTGTGATTTCTATACATTTTACATCAGATAAAAACTTTGGTTGTAAGATTCAGATAATTATTTATTAAAAGCAAAACATTTTAAATGAGAATAAGAAAGTATGTCTTTGTGCCCCCCTCTCCCTGTTAATGCCCTACCTGCCCCCCTGGCAACACTTTGCTAGACCCGCCCCTGCACAGTTACCAGCTGTCAGCTGCTTAGAAAAGGATGCTGGTGTTATTTGTCTCTCAGAAACAGTTCATAACTTCAACTCATTCATGTCACCTGAAGGGTAAACCTGTTCTGGCTCCAGCAAACATCAGCTGATACTAGAAATTAATATTAAATAAATTCTAACAACAGCTGATCAAGCTTAAACGTGCTGCTGTTGTTTAGCGCGACATCCGCTGGTTTCCTCTTTCTGGTGCAAAGTGGGCGATAAATAAACAAGAGAGACGATCAGCTGATCATTGATCAGTTTAATTATTGAAGTAGCGACAGGAGAGAGAGGGTGAGAGGAGAAGAGGCAGCTGTGCAGCAAAGACACAGAATAAATCCAGCTTTGTGTTCCTTTTCCCCTCAATACGAAACGTGTAATATTTTCTCTGAATGAGGGACCATTCCATTTTTCAAGGAGCCGTTGGCAACTCTACTAACCTTATGAATAAAATCAAGTTCACTATCAGTAACATAGCACCCACCCAGCTGTATTTAAACTCCGTCATGCTTGCTAGTAGCAGTACGAGTTATTGCAACTGATTGTAAAAAGTCAGCAGAACAAAAATAAACTCCACCTAAACTTGGTTTATATCTGACCCAGAGAGACTGCAGGTCATAACTTCTTACCTGAAGTTCAGTTCACCTGACACTCGGACCGGCGGCTGCCTCGGGGCTCTCCTCCTGCCTCCCCTTCCCTCATCCACCTGCTGGCCTCTGTGGGAGCTGTGGCACGCGTGCCCAGGGTTGCCGACCCCTGTTCTAACTGATGTTGTCCTTTCTGCAGTACAAAGTGAGAGCGTACATTCAGATGAAGTCCTCCAAGGCCTGTAAAAGGGAGATCAAGTCAGTGATGAACACAGCAGGGAATGTAAGTCTGCTTGTTAGTTCTAATGTAAAGGGGAGAGGATGCAGTATGCCTTATGCGATTGGCATATGATGCAATTTAAAATTTGTCTCAAATATTTCTTTGGGCGCTGCAGTTCATTGGAAATTGACTTTGCTTCCACGCTCTCTTGTTCTCTGTCATCAGTCTGCACCCTCACTGTTCCTCAAGAGTAATTTTGAGTATTTGAGAGGAAACTACCGGAAAGCAGTGAAGTTGCTGAACAGCTCCAATATTGCAGAACATGCTGGGCCCATCAAGACAGGTAACGGCTGCTCGCAGGATCATTTGGCTTCCTGTTATAATCCTGCTGTTTACTTTGTCGTCCTCAGGTTTTGTTGCCTAATTGCATTTCCAGATGTTGACGTCATTACTGGGGTAACTGGCTTTCATGATTTGCTAATTGCATGCGTGTTGTTTTCATTTAGGTGAATGTGTTCGATGTATGTTCTGGAACAACCTGGGCTGCATTCATTTTGCAATGGGGAAACACAATCTCGGCATTTTCTATTTCAAGAAGGCTCTGCAAGAGAATGACCACACCTGTGCACAGCTGGGAGATGGTAGCAATGGCCAGTGTAAGTGAAGGCAGTTCATGTATCTGTTCTCTTCCACTTATCAGGATCCCAGAGGGCCTGGAGCCTATCACAGCTACCAACAGGGCACGAGGCAGGCTGGACAATAATGAGTTGACCTAACCCCAAGAAATGCGAAGCCTGAGTACCGCGAGAGTAACCACGCAAACAGAACATGCAAACTGAAGCCCGAAGGTGGAGTCAAACTCCTTACCAACAGTGCTAACCACTCCACCAGTATGCTGCCCCAGTTTACTTATATTCTATGCAATTTTATTTATATAACACAAATTCAGAACCACAGGTGCCTCAAGGCACTTTATAATGTATAGAAGCAGCAAAAACCATAGCAATCAAACGACTTCCTCTGAGTGAGCACAAAAGCTCCCTGTTAGCAGGGACAGACCTCCGGCAGCTATCTGCCATTACCAGCTGGGGCTGATGGCAGAAACTTGGGTAACCAAGTGAAAGATATACACATTACTGTTTCCCACAGTTGTGTCCATACTCAAAATAAAAAGTATTTAGGTTTGAAGAGAATTTGAAGATTTTCCCATTTATAAACAAAGCTTTGGATACCAGTAAAACCAAACCGAAGCTAGCATAACAGGAGCAGCTACCGAGTGTTAGTAGTTTGTGTTTAGTATTACTATGACTATCCTGTTAGTGCTGTTTCTATCCTTTCACGTATACATCAGTTCCTCTGCTGTAAAACCTTCAGATATGTGCACATAGTTGGTATTATGGAGCCAGTGAGACAGTTGTGAAAGCCAGCATTAAGCCTGTGATTATATTAGGTTTTATATTTTAGGAAGGGTGGGGAAACAAGTTTCACTGCTACGTACTGTCAGCAAAAAGATGAAGCTGAATCTGGCCAACCTCGTTTGTTGTTGGTTATTTTTATTTATTTATTTTTTGGCTTTTGTTTTAACTTTTGTGAACTGTGTGTTAAATAACAGATTTCGTCTGTAATACTTAAAAGCCCGAGACTGTCACGTTTCACCTGGTAGGAAAAACGATAACAAAGAGCACAGCAAACCTCGTCTACCAGCTATTATGGAAAAAACTGGTTCAGACTTTGATGGTAAAAGATCTGAGAAAGCCAATGAAGCTTGCAAAGAAAGCGACTGGACTGCCTTACTTTTTTTTTTTTTCTGTTCTCTACTTTTATGAACCTCTGCAAATGGCAACATCACCAGAATCCTGTCCTGGGACATTGTAGACACCCTGATTGTCATTTACACGCATTAATGACCACGTTAACTTCAAGCAGAAAATACATTTGATCGTTTCTTCTTTCCACTTTTCTTTGTGTCTTCTTCTTCTGACATAATCCATGTAGCAGAATCAAATAAGACAAACAAATTATTATACCCTGAAAATGAGTTGGCCAACTACATACAGTCTGTCGCACTAAACTGAGGGTTTCACAGAACCAGAAACTATTACTCTACCAAATCTGTCCACCCAGTTTTTCCAGAAAAACTTACATTTGCCCAACTCTAGTCTGCCAGTGAAGGTCACCATTCCCATCATAAACATTATGCATCACTTCAGTCCAAACTTGCTGCTTACGGGCCTCTGTCTTCAGCCAATCCCTAGTAATGGATTTTTTACTAGTGACTAACATGATCCTAAACATATCAACTTTGTACGTGTTTGTTCCCATGTAAAGGAAGTTGAATGTAAAAACAATACTTTTAAAACCTTTCTATGCAATTCTTCAACTCCTGCCAGTACGGAACAATTTAGAGACATTCCTGGAAGACGTGATAACGATTGGCTCAAACTCAAACCTGAATCGATAACCTCCCTGCAGCCGCTTTTTCTCATTTATGTGTGCTTCACTGCTCGCTTTCAAATTTTCCAGTGCTATGTACAACTTTAAATGTTTTGGGGGGGCTTTTTCAGCTTTATTTGATAGATTCAGTAAAGAAACGACAGGAAAGTGGGGGCAGAGAGAGAAGTGGGGAAGACATACGGGCCACAATAATTAAAGGACCGTTATTTCTAGATTTTAATTCGGAGAAGTCTGGCGGCAAATTTACTCCCAAGTATGTCAGTTTGAATCTGTGCATTTCCACCCTGAGCCTTGTGAGTGGTTGATATAGTTATCATTTTTTCAGTGTCTGTCACCCTGCTGATCTTTGTTGTTACGCCTCAGCTGTAAAGGCTGATGGGTTATTGCCTTCGCCCAGGGAGTTGGGTGGGGGGCGTGGACACGCATGTTCATGAGTGCAATGACTCAAGAACAAGATGATGTAGGATTTAAAATTCACAGAAGTAATTTGTTTTTATCCCCTTTTGGTTGTTCTTGTCTTGTGTTGGACTTGTTCAGCTTTGACACAATAGAAATGTTTTATATTGGTATGTATTTTGTGTTTTTACACACAGGTGTAAGTTATGTGTTCCTCAGTAACAAAAAGTCCTTTTCTTTTGTTTTCAGCTAAAAAATTCACAGGTATCCCGATGTGCGCTTTACTAGCCAACAAGCGCTACGAGCTGTTGTATAACTGCGGTATTCAGCTACTGCATATTGGCAGACCTCTGGCAGCATTTGAATGTCTGATGGAGGCGGTGCAGGTTTACCACTTCAACCCTCGGCTGTGGCTGCGGCTTGCCGAGTGCTGCATCTCTGCTAACAAAGGGGTATGTTTGTAAGATGTGGATGTTTTTGAGCATTTCGATGGTGACCTTTCCTTTTTACCTGTTTATTCTTTGTCATTTTTACCCCTCAGCCGTAAAAGGCTAACGGGATGTTGTTGTCACCCTGCTAGGCCGGCAGTAATGGCACCCAAGTTTGTGAATGCAAAAAGTCTTGGACAAGCTTAAATCTCTGACCTTGACTTCAAGGTCAAAGGTCAAGTGTTCTCAAAATCTTGTGAATGTGATAACCCAAGAAGAACAGTTGAAATTCATGCCATAGGTGCACCCATTGAAAACCTTGGAGTTCATATCTTGAGAACAAAGTGACGTCAAATTTTCAAATTGATACCGTACGTGTATCTAGTAGGAAGCCAGGAAGCCAAGGGTACCACTGGCTACAGTATGGTTTAATAATACTTCCTGGTTACTGGTCCGCAGCAAAGCCCCCCCACACACCAACCCAATCAATGTTATCATCAAGTATGCTGATGACACCGTGGTTGGGTCCATCTCTGATGGAGATCAGATCAAACTGCTCTCACATGTGCACATATTTTCTCCTTTATTATTTTTGATGCCTATCTGGTGGCTCAAGGATACATAAGGCCGTCCTCCTGTAATGGTTTTCCTTTCTAACTTATTCTACCATGGACAAAATATTTCAGCCACACTACTTTAGTCAAATGTTTGTTTGTTTTTTGCATCTTTGAATGGATTTATGGGGGTAAAATCTAAAATTATATCATCTTTATTTTCCAATTTCAAGGGTTCAGAGCAGGAAAGCAAAGGTTTGCCTTGTAAAAAAGGTATCGTTCAGTCTGTTGTTGGCCAGGGCTACCATCGCAAGATCATCCTGGCGTCCCAGTCCATGCAGAACACCACGTACAGGTCAGTGCTCACTACCCATAAATCCACACGGAGCCAATAAATTACACACATGACTCCTCGATAACAGAGTTCTGCCAGTTTGGTTTAAACTATCGGGGTCCACAGTATGAAACAGGAAGTGGTTAGCAAAAGCTGTTTTTTGTTTTGTTTTAAAGCATCTCAGCCTACATACAATGATTACAGAGTAACATACGTTACATCAGTTGCTACATCACTGACATGCTGGTTATTGTGTTTCCACTATCATGTCATGAAGTTATCATATTTAACAGGTTGTCCATGTGTACATTTTAACATCCAATTGATATTTAATCTTACTGTAGTTTAATGTGAGGTAGACTGACCTCATAGTGTTTGTCTTTGTATAGTGAGGGCCAATCAGCAGCTATTCCAGTGGCCAGTATGGAGTTTGCAGCTATCTGCCTGAGGAATGCGCTGCTGCTGCTGCCTGAACACCAGCAGCAAGAACTCAAGACAGAGAACAGCTCCAAGAACTCGAGTCAGTCAGGAAGCACCGAGAGTGGCAGCGAGAACAGCGACGCCTGCAGGTCAGACACGTCTGTCCACCCCACCCACCTGTTACAGAAAGACAGTGATGCCTTCTTAACTCGCTGGTTCCAAACTATATTTCTGTTTTTCCATAAAGTGTTCCTGTTTGTTCTGTATTCCCAACACATCTCTCCAGTGATTATGTTCAAAAACTACAAAGTCACACAATCTGTGTGTAAATTTGTATTTACTGCTGAATTTAAAATGCACACTCTCTGCTGCATACTGAGGAGGACTACAACTTAGAGTCCTTAATATCCGTCATAATGTCAAGAAATATACACTCATTAAGTCTGGTACTTTCGTGCATTATATAACTATGATGGAAAAACAAAGAATAGATCTTATTAATATCGTACATAATCTTTAAAATGCATTTTCTGGATTTCTTTTTTGCTATGCATAAAGTCATGTAGCATCCGATATTAAGGATCATCAGGTTAGATTCCCAATGCTACCCAGTGCAAAATGATGTATAGAGATGGGAGATGTTTACATAAACTGAGGCTCTAAAACTACTACATTATGGTTCATATCTCTCTGGCAACAAGGTCACAGAAAAAATTACATATTCTCCAAAGATCCACTCAGGCTGTGCTTGCAGCTTCAATGAAATGATGCCACAAAGACGAGCCGCAGCTAACAGCACACTGTGGATGCCTGGTTACACCCAGACTGGCCTAACAGCAACAACATCCTTACAGTGACGCCTTCAGCTATTGGAACATTACCTTCCTCTGCATGACAAGTTGGATCCACTCAGTCATCATAGAGTCATGAACACAAACTGCAAACACAGCTCGTCATTCTGAACGTCGAAATGGGGTCAAAATATCAGCTGCTGGTCAAGAAGCGTGCACACCAGACAGGGCGGCCTGACCACTGCCTGGGTTGACTGCAAGAAAGCCTGTAACTCAGTGCCACACTCGTGCACACGGTGTGTCCAGCCATCTCACCACAAAGAGCAGACACAGCTGTAGATCCAGGAGTGAAGCTAAACACCGGGAGTCAGTGAAACTGACCAGTTGATCCAACCCACCAGGAAGAGATCTGGAAGTCACTCCATTACAGGGAAGAGGATCTGGACTGAAGGGTGGAGTTGCAAGGAGACCTTCATCTCAGAATGTTTTCTGATGCAGGACTGAGAAACGGTGATGGCTGAATTGTGGTGGCCTGTGATTCGGTCACATTAAACTGTCAGAGCTGATATGTGCTCTGATGGAGGGTCTGTGTTTCTTTGCAGTGGAAAAGGTCAGGATGCTGATAAATTTTTGTCCGCTGCTCCATCTTCTCCTCTTAGAAAACAGGAGGTAGAAAACCTCAGGTAATGATGCTTTCCGTATTCTCTGCTCATTTACACGTCCTGACGGTTCATGTCATTAGGACCAAAATGCCACTCGTTGATTCTCGCTGTGTGAGTAGGTGCTCCATCCTGGCCTGCAGCAGTTATGTAGCGTTGGCGCTGGGAGACAACCTGATAGCCCTAAACCACGCCGAGAAGCTGCTCCATCAAACTAAGCTGTCCGGATCGCTCAAGTAAGTGGTTACAGGTGGGGAGAAGCTTACAGGATCCTTGTGAAGTGATTTTAAAAATCAGAAAGTCTGTAAAAAGGATGTAAAGTCTGAGAAAGAAGGACACAGAAAAGAGTCCTGTCATTGTACGATCAGGGTCTTCATGTACTTGAGTGAGTTAACTGTTCTCTGTTTGGACCTTTTCTGTTCAGGTTCCTCGGTCACCTCTATGCTGCCGAAGCCCTCATCTCATTGGACAGGATTTCCGACGCTATCGCTCACCTTAATCCAGAGAACGTCAGTGATGTGTCAGTGGGCATGTTGATGAACGAACAAGACCAGGGTGCGTGGGCTGAAATCATTCCTCGCCTAAACTTTTGCTGCAGTCTTGTTTTCACTGAATAATTTCCTCTCTGTCAGCAGGGTCCGACAAAGGAGATGAGCCTGTTGAGTCCTGTGAGTTTGTTTTTAAGCAACGTGTTTGCTTTTGATTCCAAAATCTTATATACAGCATAACATTGCAGCAGGAAAATAACGTGTGTGTGTGTGTGTGTGTGTGTGTGTGTGTGTGTGTGTGTGTGTGTGTGTGCGTGTGTGTGTGTGTGTGTGTGTGTGCGTGTGTGTGCGTGTTGCAGCAGGGAAGCAGACTCCACTGTGTTATCCCAGCAGTGTGACATCAGCTCGAGCTATGATGCTCTTTAACCTGGGCAGTGCCTATTGTTTAAGGAGTGAGTACGACAAGGCCCGCAAGTGCCTGACTCAGGTAACCATGGCAACTTTATGCAACTCATGTCCAGGACTGGCCAATCAAAATCTAGTTACTCTGGCATTAGACATGTTACTTCATTGTTGCAGTGGTTCGAAGAAATGTTTTTATGGGGAGAAAAGAGAAACTAATAAACGTTGAAGAATCTGGGACGATCACATTTCAGTGACGATGTTGATCAAACTGGTTGCTGATTGTTTTTGCTGCATTTTATGCTCGACAAATGTATTAAAGCCTTTTTAAAATTCATTTTGGAAACTGTTACTGTTCAAAAGCATCTGATTCACCCCGTTTCTTTAAATCTGTAATTATGTGTGTAACCCATCAGGAAGCTTAAAGCAGTGAGCGTCCCGACAGTTCAGTAATAATTTAATTTGTGCTGTCACCATCAGGCTGCGTCGATGATGAACAGCAAGGAGATCCCGCCTGAAGCCATCCTGCTGGGAGTGTACCTGGAGCTGCAGAATGGTCAGTGAGCTGCTGCGTCACCAGTTACACCTGTTGTAACGTGTTTTTCGCCTGACGCCCTGTTTTGGTTGGGTTGGTTTGTCACACTCGTATTCCACATATCAAAGCAGTGGAAACAGGCTGAGCTGTTGTGTTTGTGAGGGCATTTTAAACCTGATCCTTGAATGTTATGTTTGGTCCTCAGGAAACACTCAGCTGGCTCTGCAGATCATCAAACGCAACCAGCTGCTGCCTACCACGCAACAGAGAGTCTCCCCGGACTTCCGTAAGAAACCCATCCAGCCGCTCCAGTTGCCCTCATCTTTTACTCAGATCCAGAGGAAATGAGCCACCTCACCCATTCCAGACCACACATCCTGGCCGAACCTTGATATTTATGAAGCTGTATGAACTGAGGGGACTTTTGACACCATCTGCGTTGGTGTCAAATGGCCGAGAGAGCGGCCTCTTTTATTTTCACTGTATGAGGAATTTGTGTGTGAAGAATGAAAATAAATTTTATTTACTGAATCACATGTGGCTCGGTTTATGTTTGCCTGGGAGGATGTGGAAGAGGACAGCGAGGTGTGTGTGTGTGTGTGTGTGTGTGTGTGTGTGAAACATTTGGATTGTAAATGACTGCGGAGGTGTAGTTGGTCTTAAATGGTTAGCCTGTCCATCTGTAGTCTTTGGGTTGTAGTCCGGAGATCTGGTGGAAGTGCGTCCAAAGTCTCGGGCAGAACGTCTAAAGGCTCCGAGTCTGAGTGAGGCGAGCAGGTGGAGAAGATCAGATCAATATCTATCTATGAAGCCAGATAACACACACCAATGAGTTAAACTGCAGGAATGTCTTAAAGACATAAAGACCTGGATGGCCGCTAACTTTCTGCTTCTTAATTCAGATCAAACTGAGGTTATTGTACTCGGCCCTGAAAAGCTTAGAAATATGGTATCTAAGCAGATTCTTACTCTGGATGGCATTACCTCGGCCTCCAGTAACACTGTGAGGAACCTTGGAGTCATTTTTGACCAGGACATGTCCTTCAATGCACATATTAAACAAATATGTAAGACTGCGTTCTTCCATTTGTGCAACATCTCTAAAGTTAGAAATATCCTGTCTCAGAGTGATGCTGAAAAACTAGTTCATGCATTTATTACTTCCAGGCTGGACGACTGTAATTCATTATTATCAGGATGTCCAAAAAACTCCCTGAAAAGCCTTCAGCTGATCCAAAATGCTGCAGCAAGAGTCCTGACAGGGACTAGAAAGAGAGAGCATATTTCTCCTGTTTTGGCTTCCTGTTAAATCCAGAATTCAAAATCCTGCTCCTCACATACAAGGTTGTAACTGCTCCTGAAGGTTTTTCATGTTCGAAGTAGAATAAAGGGCCAACTGATGTTCAGCCAGTATTTTAATCTTCTTTTCACCAGCAAACACCGTGAAAAACTATGGTGAAATGATCAATAAAAACACGGATATTACATCAGCAGAACAAAAATTACAACTCAAATAAAAGATACACACAAAGTAAATGCACCAACATACCGTGTGCACCTTTCTACTGAACATTCATGAGCAATTGTAGTCCATATCTTCTATATTTCCACCCTTTACACAGGCCAGCATTCTCTTTCTGGCTCGAGCCTTCAGTTTCTGGTGACATGTGCACTTAATTGAGCATCACCCCAAAGCATGCGCACCACAAAGTGCCACACTCAGGCCCACCAGTAGGTGGCGACAACACAACATGAATCCAGATTAAACACCAAATTTTGAACATTGCAATCACATAATAATTACATTTCAATGCGACAGCTACAAAGGTCTTAAATAATCAGGCCCCATCTTATCTTAATGACCTTGTAGTACCATATCACCCTATTAGAGCACTTCGCTCTCGCTCTGCAGGCCTACTTGTTGTTCCTAGAGTATTTAAAAGTAGAATGGGAGGCAGAGCCTTCAGTTTTCAGGCCCCTCTTCTGTGGAACCAGCTTCCAGTTTGGATTCAGGAGACAGACACTATCTCTACTTTCAAGATTAGGCTTCAAACTTTCCTTTTTGCTAAAGCATATAGTTAGGGCTGGACCAGGTGACCCTGAATCCTCCCTTAGTTATGCTGCAATAGACGTAGGCTGCTGACATGCTGAACAATCAAATGTTGAGTATCTGTTGATCTCAAAACTGGATTATAGATGGCAGACAGTTGGTGTCATAAGCCCCGCCCTCTGTTCAAAGATGGTCATTCACAGTGGACACAGATGCTTCTTTCACTCCTCTTTCCAATCATCTGTCCTCTCTGTCCAAAATGTGAACATCGGCATCCTTGAAAGAGTGACCTTTGACCTTCAGATGCCGATGAACAGCCGAGTCTTGGAGGTGACTCTTCTGTTGTGCTATGCACTTGTGAAGTGGCTGTTTGGTCCAATGTAGAGTCCGAGCCACACTGTACAGCACATTGTTAAGTTTGTCTTTGAGATGAACCAGTTTGTGTGGCGGTCCTAGCCTGTTCGGCGCCCTGGGCGAAGACTCCCTCTGCATGAATGAATGATGGGCTTGGATTCACAACATTATGAATGAAATGTGCTCTATTTGGAAGCAGCCGGCCCCTCCCCTTTCCACGGGTTGTGTGTGAGACATTAAATCATCAAAATATAAATTATAAATTGTTATTGATCCTTTGCCCCGAGTCCTAAAGTGCATATTTATTTTCTTACTCTTCTTATATTTGTTGTTTGTTTGCTTGCACTGCTGTAACTGGAGCCTCGTCGTCTCGTCTCTCTATATGCTGGACTGTATGTAGCAATAAAGTTTACTTTGACTTCAGCAGCGAGCATGCGCACTGAGGGCTCTCGCGCTCACTTTTCGCGTATAGAATTTCGAAGAAAACCCAACAACATGGGTGCAAATTATAAGTCTGCATCATGATGTCTGCTGTTTTCGTGTTTGTTGTTTTGTTTTTATTTTGCGATGTTGGTTATTAGACGCTGCTCCCTCCAGCCCCGCCCCGCCCTCTCCCCCACCCACTTGAAACGTAAAGGCAAATAGGCGGAGCGGTTAGTGCTACGTTTGTGCAGATTTGTGCAGGTAAAATTAGCGTTTGTGCTGCTACGGTTTCCGAGATATTAAACTTTATTTTATAGGTCATTCAAAGGTCACCATCCCCCCAGACTGCTCCAAAACGGGCCAAAATGGTCTACTTTTTTAGTGCTACGTTTGTGCTGGTTTGTGCAGGTAAAATTAGCGTTTGTGCTGGTTCTGTTTTAAAGATATTAATGAAAATGTAAAGGTCAACCAGCCCCCCCACATTACCCAAATCCAACAAAAGTGGTATCAAACGTTTGTGCTACGTTTGTGCTGGTTTGTGCTGCAGAAATGTTTGTTTGTGCTGCTAACATTTTAAAATGTTTAATAAAATAACGTCTTGATGCGTGCTTAATCATCCAGGTAAGTAAATCCCAAAAGGTTGATTCTGTTCATCTGGACATTTTCAGTTGGAGAAATGTTTCGTCACTCATCCAGGTGACTTCTTCAGTCTCAGCTGACTGCAGGTTTCTCCAACCTTATAAACAGTACATTTGCATAGTGAAGGAAACTAGCACCACTGAATGAACAATGTGCCGGGGGGTTAATTCCATGATTGTTAGTATGCAAATTCTTATGACCATTGATCAATGACAACTAATCAAAGCCTATTGATCAATGGCCATGAGTACCATTCACAGAAAGTGGGGAATGGCTACAATCACAGCATTGTAGGATGGCGAAAGATCAACCTTTTGGGATTTACTTACCTGGATGATTAAGCACGCATCAAGACGTTATTTTATTAAACATTTTAAAATGTTAGCAGCACAAACGAAAATCTTTGCAGCACAAACCAGCACATACGCACATACGCTGTTATCGCAATAACAGTGTATGTCCCCCCCTCGGCCAACGCGGATGCAGCCTGTGACACTCTCCACTCAGTGGTCAGCAGACTGCAAACACAATCTCCGAGAGCCCTTCTCATAATATCAGGGGACTTCAATCATGCCTCTTTGGACTCCACACTGCCCACCTTCACCCAGTATGTGACCTGCTCAACCAGAGACAATAAAACACTGGACTTACTGTATGCCAATGCTGAAGAGGCATACAGTTCATCACCTCTCCCTCCACTGGGCAAATCTGACCACAACCTGGTGCACCTTGTCCCTGTGTATGAGCCCTTAGTGCGCAGGGAGCCACCAGCCACCCGCACAGTGCAGAGATGGTCAGAGGAGAGCGAGGAGGCTCTTAAGGACTGTTTTGAGTCGACTGTGTGGGAGGTGATCTGTGACGACCATGGAGAGGACATCGACAGCCTTACTACATGCATTACTGACTATATTAATTTCTGTGTGGATAACACCGTACCTACCAGGACTGTACGGTGTTTCTCCAACAACAAACCTTGGATTACCCCAGAAATTAAAGCTGTCCTCAAGCAGAAGAGGAGGGCCTTCAAATCCAGAGACAAAGAGGAGTTGAAAAGGGTGCAGAGAGAGTTGAGGGGACTGATAAGGAATGGGAAGGACAGCTACAGGCAGAAGATGGAGAACCAGCTTCAACAAAACAACGTTGGTGAAGTCTGGAGAGGCCTCAGAACCATCTCAGGCCACAAACAGCAGAACTCTCTGCCTGGGAGGGATGTGAGGTGGGCAAATGAACTGAATCATTTCTTCAACAGATTTGATTCAACCATGAGACAGTCTGCAACATCGGCTGCAGACTCACCCACCCCCACTGCTGCTGTTCCACCTCAGACACTTCACACCTCCTCTATTCACCCTGCTCACTCCCCCCCACCCCCAACAACAGCATCCAATACACACTCAACACAAGGCTCCAGCCTGTCTCTCTCAACCACCCAGGTTAGGAGGGAACTGAGGAGGATTAATGGCAAGAAGGCAGCGGGCCCAGATGGCATCAGCTCGAGGGTCATCAGGTCCTGCGCGGACCAACTGTGTGGGGTGATGGAGCACCTCTTCAACCTGAGCCTGAGGTTGGGAAGAGTCCCACAGCTCTGGAAAACCTCCTGTGTTGTACCAGTGCCAAAGACTTCACGCCCCAAGGACCTCAACAGCTACAGGCCGGTGGCTCTGACATCCCACCTGATGAAGACCCTGGAGCGGTTGGTCCTGGCTCAGCTTCGGCGCCTAACAAGCTCATCACTGGACCCACTTCAGTTTGCCTACCAGCCTGGCATTGGAGCGGATGATGCCGTCATTCACCTCCTACATCGTTCCCTCGCTCACCTGGAGACCGCTGGAAGCACTGTGAGAATCATGTTCTTTGATTTCTCCAGTGCCTTCAACACTATTCTTCCCTCGGTTCTAAAGGACAAGCTGGTGAACTCTGGAGTGGACCATCACCTCACTACCTGGATCCTGGACTACCTCACCGACCGACCACAGTATGTGAGGACTCAGGGCTGTGTGTCGGACAGGGTCGTCTGCAGTACGGGGGCCCCACAGGGAACGGTTCTGGCTCCGTTCCTCTTCACCATCTACACTGCAGACTTCTCCCACAATTCCACCCAGTGCTTCCTGCAGAAGTTCTCTGATGACTCTGCAATAGTCGGCCTCATCACTGATGGGGACGACAAGGAGTACAGAGGACTGACTCAAGACTTTGTGGACTGGTGCCAGCTGAACTACCTCCAGATCAACGCCAGTAAAACCAAAGAGCTGGTGGTAGACTTCCGCAGGCACAAGCATTCTCCACTGCAACCACTGAACATCCAGGGTATGGACATTGAGGCTGTGGACAGCTACAGGTACCTTGGTGTTCATCTGAACAACAGACTGGACTGGACTCATAACTCAGACGCCCTCTACAGGAAAGGGCAGAGCAGGTTGTACCTGCTGCGGAGACTCAGGTCGTTTGGAGTGGAGGGCCCACTCCTGAAGACCTTCTATGACTCTGTGGTGGCTTCTGCTATCTTTTATGGCGTGGTCTGCTGGGGCGGCAGCATCTCTGCTGGGGACAGGAAGAGACTGAACAGGGTGATCCGAAGGGCCAGCTCTGTTCTAGGATGCCCTCTGGACCCAGTGGAGGTGGTGAGTGACAGGAGAACGGCGGCTAAGCTGTCATCCCTGATGGACAACATCTCCCACCCCATGCAGCAGACTGTGACAGCACTGAGCAGCTCCTTCAGTGGGAGACTGCGGCACCCACGGTGTGGGACGGAGAGATTTCGCAGGTCTTTCCTCCCCACTGCTGTCAGACTCCATAATAAAGACTTTAACTGATCAAGCACACACATCCACACATGTGCAATAACACTAAGTGCAATAATCTTTTCTGGCATCGTTGTATTTTTACTCAGTTGTATATAGTATTTGTATTTGTATTCTATTTTTATCTTATTGTATATTTATTTTATTTTATTCTACTGTATATAGTATTTTATTTTATTCTATTCTGTACAGTTGTGTACTGTATTTATTCTTATTGTATTCTAATTTTTGCCTCATAACCTTTGCACTGTCCACTTCCTGCTGTGTCAAAACAAATTTCCCACGTGTGGGACTAATAAAGGTTATCTTATCTTATCTTATCTTATCTTAAACGTAGCACAAACGTTTGATACCACTTTTGTTGGATTTGGGTAATGT
Source organism: Astatotilapia calliptera (assembly GCF_964374335.1). NCBI lineage: Eukaryota > Metazoa > Chordata > Actinopteri > Cichliformes > Cichlidae > Astatotilapia > Astatotilapia calliptera. The sequence goes on along the minus strand of NC_137432.1, from coordinate 2,516,396 downwards.
GGGGGGGCTGGTTGACCTTTACATTTTCATTAATATCTTTAAAACCGTAGCAGCACAAACGCTAATTTTACCTGCACAAACCAGCACAAACGTAGCACTAACCGCTCTGCCTATTTGCCTTTACGTTTCAAGTGGGTGGGGGGTCAGCTTCACTCTGCTGTGATGCCGCCCCCCACCACGATGCCGCCAGGGGTCTGTAGTATTTTGCACTTCCAGTAGACTGACATTTTGTCATCATCGAGCCGCAGCATCTCCTTCTTCCTCTGCCTTTAGCTCCACTTTCATCCATCATATATATTTAGTCTGCAACAAACAAGGAGGCGTAAAGCAGGATGACGTTTGACCCACTGTACAAACTAACTTCATGCTCTGTGTTAGATTCAGTAATTCTGTAACTTTTTTAAATAACTTAAATGACAAAATCCATCCCTCCAGTAAGGAATCAATACTTCTGTTTTACACTGCAATGGCAGAGATTAAACATGTGGTTTTAGTTGAGGTGAACGTTTTAGGGAGTATCTGGAACCATATATACAAAAGAACGAAAATGCATGAAAATCAGTTTTGTTGCTGATCTTTGAAACGTCCAAGACTCTAATCAGCACCAGCGTCCCACTCCCGTACTATTTATATGGAAAAAGTTTTTTTTCAATAATTATTTAGTAACTCAAATGTTTAAACTGAGATTTAAAGGGTTTAAATCCTAAAAATAGTTTAATCATTCCAAAAAGGGCTCAAATCTTAATGAACTCTCAGTACCGTATTACCCCAAAAGAGCAGACTTAAAGCACACTTTCCTTTTTGCTGACACAGTTAGGGCTGGATCAGGTGACCCCGAATCCTCCCTTAGTGTCGCTGCAATAGGCTGCTGCTTCCCATGATGTGTGCGTTTCTTCACTATCAGTGAATCAGAAATCAGATCTTTGCAGTATTATTACGGCCACTTCTACACCAAAGCTTGTGTGGATATCTTCACAGTATTTAATTTAAAAATGCATGACTAACTACACAGAAAACAAGTGAATTTAAAATAAAAAAGGTCCAACATTTGTTCAATGTGACAGAAATGTACCCTTCGCCCGATCTGGGCCTCAATTACAATCCTGTCTTGGAAGTGTACAGGCAACTTCTTAGACTCCTGGACTGGTTTGTGCTTCAGTATAAACTGTCCACTAGGGGACCTCATATAGACAGATGCATACCTTTTCAAATCCTGTCCAATTAACTGAATTTACGACGGTCAACAAAGTTGTAGAAACATGTGACAGATACTGAGTGGAAACAGGATGCTCCTTAGCTCAGGTCTGACTGTGAAAACTATGGAAACATATGCACATGTAATTCGTTTTTGTTTTTTTTAATACATTTTGAAGAATTTTCAAGCCAACATTTTCCCCTTTGTCACTGCGGGGTATGTGTGTAGGGTTTTAGGGTGGAAAAGCACCGTATATGGAACTAGCTGTGAATGCCTTCTGGATGCACTGTACATACATGTGATCACATACATTTAATACACAGTGAACTCCAAATGAAACAATTGCAGTAAGAACTAAGAACATTATAGTGTAATATGACATAATGTATCAACTTTGTTGCTGTTTGTTCAGGTCTGAGACAAATATGTACTGATGGTAAATGAACAGTTTCTACTTGAGCACTCAAAGTCAGTACAGCATGCCTCAGTCATCTAGTCACATCCGCTCATGCAAGACCTTCTAAGCCTAAGTGCTTTCTATCTAACAATGACACATTCATATTCTGATGAGTGCATCAGAGAGCAACTCTGGGTTTTGTATCTTGCCTGAGGATACTTCAGCGTGCAGACTGGAGATCAGCCAGGGATCAAACCAGCCAACCGTAGACCATCTGCTCTGCCTCCTGAGCTGCAGCTATCCCAGTTAGTGCTAAACATATCTATAGACTATAGAGCTGAGTGATGTGCTATGAAGCAAGATTAAGGGTTAGTGAGCTATGTTGGACTTAAACACAGAGGTTTGCATGATGACAGTGGCTGTCTTTGTAAACTCCGTGGTTTAGAGTTTCAGATTAAAATGAGTTAGTACCACGTTTCACTGATTCTTAAAAGGATTCTTTGCTGGGAGAATAAATTTTATATGAGAAATTTGTTAAGTTGTATGTCTCAGTTGGTGATGCAGAAAATATATAAATGTTTTTATACTTTAAAGGTTGATTCTGTTCATCTGGATGTTTTCAGTGAGAGAACATAATCAACCTTCTGAGATTTACGTGTCTCCTTTACACTGCCTGAACTGCTCCTATAGCCTTTATTACGCTATCGATCCAGTTTGAAGTTTCAGCTTTAGAGCGCACTCAGGGGTAAAATAAATATATTATCTCAATTAAAAAGGTTTACTTTGTGCTAAATCACTGTATTAAAGATGTTTGCAGCATTAACTTTGGTCCTATTTGCAACAATATTACATTGTAGTTAAAGGCTTTATCTCTGATAACATCTCCTAATTAGTATGTTGCAGTCACAGGGATGAAAAGACATATGACACATGAGATGCACATTTTTATGTGAGGAAACATAAGTTGACAACCACCGTCATGATACCCATCGTGTCTGATGGGGCTTTGCGTTCCCTCAAGCTAACACAAGGAAAGTTGTGTCAGCTGTGTTGGACTCCATAGTATGCCCCTGTGGGCGCTGCTGGCTACACATTCTCAGTGGAAGTGTTGGGCATGTGGTCAGACGAGGCCGATTCTTCAAACACATCATCCTCCATGCCTTCTTCTATAGGATTCATTTTTGAGGATGCTTTGGTGCCGGGTGAAATCTCTAGAAAAACACAAAATGAAAAAAATATGGAACATTGTGGCTAAACAATCTGAAGTGTGAGCATATGCAGCACTCTGCATGTAATCATTAGTTATTATTAATCTCTCTTCCACAGGGTGTCCTTGTCCTGTATCATCCACTGCAGCTGGGCGCCCCTCCTTGGCCGTTACAATATAAAGTGCCCTGAGGCAACTGTGTTGTGTTTTGGTGTTATAGGACAAAAGTGAATGAAATGAATTCTCTGCTGACTCCACCGTGCAGTTTACCTTTCAGATGACATTTTCTGCATAAGACAGTCCACCTGTGTGTTCCTTCACTGCTATCTTATTCCCTTGCGTTGCTTCCAGCCAGCAGCATAATATTTGCTACTTAATGTCATCCTACAATCCTACCATGCATCCTTTCCCCCTTCTCATCTTTATGCATTCATGCTGCACAGATCAATTACATTAAGCGTGTGTACAGCATTTAGCACACTTCTTCAGGTTGGCTGTGAGCCCCGCCTGCCTCAGGAACCTCTCTGATGCACAGGTGTGCTACAAGGAACGTCAGAATTTCACTCTTACCCGGGCTTGGACCTTCCTCACGGTGTTCTTTAAGGTCCAACAGCCCCTGCAGCTTCCTGCTGAACAGCAACTCATGGATGCTTAGGGCACCTCCCGAAGTGCCAACAACACAGGGTCCAGCCAGCGATCCCAACTGCATTCGTCCTCATGACGGAACTTATGAAAGCGATACCCTGTGCCATGATGCCATGATGGGGTCCATGCCAGTGTGCTCGAACAGGACCCCCACTAATGGCCCAAACTAGCACACAATCTGCCCTACCAGTAGAATCAGCAGTGTTAGACGACTTTGCATCACCACTGAGCGCAGCACAAACATCACGTCCCTACACGTTGTGAGCGCACCTCTTCACACTGCCCCATTAACTTGTCAAACCACAGCCTCGAGTCTATGTATACGTTATTTCCACTGGCACCGTGGGATCTATGTGACTATCCCCATGCACACACTTAATTTCCATCCGCTCTGCGTCCAACAACGTCTCGAGTCAAACCAGTGTATCGTGGACCAGGATCTGCATGGCGCCCAAGGTGGCCATAGCCTCCGCTTGAATCCACTGCACCAGCCCTCTGCAGCTGAGCCAGGATTTCAGAGTTCATGACTATTTGCACCTCACTGTGTTCATGTGTCGTTTCTCACTGTTAAACATATTTTAATTTTCACGTGTGGATTGAATGGATTGTTACCAACATCTGGTGAGGATTTCATCTCAGCAGCACCTTTAGAAATATAAATGTGTGCGTGTGAACAGAAGCCTGCGAGGAGGCAACATGCAGAAGTCCAAAGATAAACCTCAACATCACTGAACATTTATGGAGGAAGTGAGGGAGCCCCACTCGTTTGAGCTGCTGGGAACACTGGCAGAGCTGTGGATCGCTGCTGTAGCACGTGCTGCAGTGACAGAGTAAATATCCCATTAAGACTCACGGAGTGATGATCCAGCAGATCCACCTCGTAGGATCTGGTTGAGAACATCGTCGGTGTCACTGCTGCTCGCCATGCTGTTTCTCACCTGCGTCATAGACAGCTGGGAGCACAGGCTGGGCTGTCGGTCCATTTTCTTCACAGCCTAGAACATATCCATGACCAACATCCTCGTCAGCACAGTGAGCACTCTTACAGCTGTCACATTAAACAAGATGCTCCAATAAATCGACACCAGCGGGACTCACCTTGTCGCTGAGTGTGGCATCATTCAGAGAGTACAGTTTGTTGGTGATATCTTTGCCGATGAGGAACCTGAAAACCTCATTAAGGAAAGTGTCTGACTCCAGGAAATAGGTAAGTCTCTCTCGCGACCAACACAGGAACTTGCAGTTCTCTTCTGCCATGATGGTCACCTGTCAATCAGACACATTAACAAGTGTTAAGGTGTCCACAGGTAGGGATACATATTTTTATATGCTTCGTTTCACGGTTTTCTTGGGCCTGATTGTTCTCGTCGTCTATCTACAGATTGACTGAGACACTGTGCCGTCTCTGCGCGTCTATGGCTGAACAGAAGTCTGTAAGGAGATGAGTAAGGGAACGTTCAGAGACCTCAGAGGATTTAAAGTTAACATTACTGCTTACATGAAGTGTAGTTAAGGAAAAAAGAAGACGGGAAAGTCAAATGATACCTTTCCACAAGTTTTTGAATTAAGCGCTTTATTTTATGACAACTTTCTCAAAAGCTTTTTGTTATTTCTGAATGCAAAAGAACATTTATTTTACTATGTTTAGTATTATTATTATTATTAGTATTATTAGTACTTCAAAAATATGCTACATTGAATTACCATGCATGTGAAACTTTATGATGTTCCAGAGCTCTGTTTAAAGAAATTTGACCTCCTTAAATCTTTATTGAATATTCATGTTCTGCAAAGTCAGACATGTTTTTACAGCCAGAGAAGGAAATCGGCCCTGCAAACGATGTCCATCCTTTATGTCAGAGCTTCCATGCAAGTGAATTTACCTGAAACTTCTCTCCTCGGTGCATCTCAGTGGACCTGAACTCTGGAGAGTCAATGAATGCGTTGGTATAGATGTTGTGCAGAAAGTGGCCTCGGTATGAAACTTTCATCCTATCACACACAAAAAAAATGAAATTCAAAATTCTGACCAACTAAATCAGAAAAGCACGGTGTTAAAATAATAACCTTAATCGTGTGTATTAGTCAGACCTATGTGACTTTCATTAGGGAAACAAACAGCACATACTTTCCTTTGAGCAGAATGCTGAGGCGTTCGTCTACAGACGTCTTGTCCTCAGCAGCGTAGGCCTGGCCTTTCTTCAGCGTCTGAATGGTGCAGAACTGTCCCGTGAGTCGCTGGAACAAAGCCTCCTGCACATGCAGAGGCTCAAACATCCTCTTGTAGACTGACCGCAGCTCCCTGTCAATCTTAATCTGACAGCAACAGTTTGAGACGGTTAGTCTGACCTGAGCATTCGTCCACAGTCAGTGTAGCCCAGCGCACTGAAGCACAGGCCTAGTTGGGATAATGACACGAGCCATTTATAAATTATGGTATAGAAAATAATAAGTATACATGAATTATATGAATTCACAAGTTAATGAATCAACAACATGATGCATATTGTTCTTAAATGGGGCATTCTGCATATTTACTATGTTTGTTTAGCTACTTTGTGTGGATACATTTTAAAACTGTTGTACTACAAATAAAGAGAATAAAGAGTAAATAGTCACAAAAGTGTTTCAAAAACCTCACACACAGAGAGTTTGACCATTTAAGAAAAGGGAAGCAGCGCATGAATAACCAGGATGATTCTGTTGCCTCCACAGTTTGTACACTCGAGTCGTGTCTCGTTTGCACCGAAGACAAAAACACCTCTGGCAAGTTTCCAGAACAGCTGTAATTTGTCCTCCAGATATATTTCAGAAACACTTCAGACACTGACACTATGAAAAAAGCTTTATTCGTACTTTCCTGGTTAATTAAAGGATGAAAGAAATAAAAATAGTCCTTTATGTCAAGTCACTTATTAAGACAATCAAAGTAACTCGAGAGAAAATGTTTTTTATAAAAGTTATAAAAATGTTTTTTGAACTTTAATGAATGAAAGGCTTTAATTCTCTGATGAAAAAAACAACTACGGCTGCACTTTGTTGCTCCTCCTGTCTGCTGCTCCAAAGTGTAGGTGTGTGCTGCTGCAGACATAATCGCATTGTGTTACCACGAAACAGAACTGAACCCATATTTATTAGCTAGAAGCTCCACTGCTCCTCTGATGAGCACACGTGGGCGGCCTGCAATGATCTTGTATAATGTGAGTGATGTTGATGCTGAACTCACCGGCCTGCGTTTATACAACAGGTAGAAAAGGTGCACGAAGTTGATCACCAGGAAGACCACGTTCCACACCATTAGATCCATGTTGCACCTGAACAGCGTGGCCCACGCGATGAATAAACCACATCCTGCAAGAACAACCCGACTTACACACTGCACTTGATTACACACCACGCTGAGACAAGAAACACTTCATCTTATCTTGGAGAAATTATCTGGTATGGTTGTAATATCAGAAATTACTTTAATGTACACTACTGTGCAAAAGTCTTGAGCCACCCCACCATTCATTTATGATTTCCTCCCAGTTTATTTCTTCTGTTCACTTATCTTTTGCACATTTCGAACTTCAGAATCTGAATTTGCCAGCAAAACAATAATAAAGCTTTGGGCAGTGAGACAAACAAGCGAGGTAGTCTAATTGTTCCATAAATGTAGTACGTTTAAAATAAATCGCTCTATGGGAAACTTACGGGACAACGCTGAGCCACACACTGCTCTGTTTCTAAGCTCATATATGGGAGTATTGTCCAAAACTTTACTTTTGTATCGCTCACAAATTCATAATCATTGCATTCACATATTTTGATTTTAGACATCATGACAATTATTTAGAAATGTGCTCGTCTGGATACATGAATAAATGTCTTACTCGGTGTTATATAATGATTACCCATCCAGTCTTATGATAAAACCACCAAAACTGCTGCCTTACACATTTCAGCACTCTCCTTTACTCGCTCTCTGAGAGACTGAAACTTGACTTGCTCTAAAATAGCAGCATAAATAACGGAGCTGTCAACATTACAACCACAGCCTCAATAAGTCCTGCTGCTTCCTGTCTCCATTCTCTTGCCAAGCAAAGATAAACATGTTGGAAGTGCTTTTTCCATCCTGCTTTTATCTCCCACTGTCACAGCCTTTTAGGGTCTCCCCTGTTTGTGCAGAACAGTTTCCAATAAATCTTTAAGATGCCAGCGTTACAGTCAACTGTCAACAAGCCTGTCCTGGTAGAAGTTTACTAACGCACGGGCAGCTTTTACTCAGAATACGCATCTGCTTACGATGTGATAACTTTATGTTCCTTAAATCTTCCCCACTACATTGCTTCTGGATCCCATCACGGGAACGAGCTGTGAACTGACCTGTTGTCAGGAGGAGGCGCAGCATGATCATGTGCAGAGCCAAGGTAGTCGGGATGGCCAGGCCCAACAGCAGGGACAGGTTTCCCACATGGAATAGCAGGTGGTGGGTCTGCTCCCACTCCTGGCACGAGGTGGCATTTGAATCTGCAGACGTGGCGGCCGGGATGGAAGAAGGGAAGGAGGACAGCGTGGTGAGAAGGAGGGTGGGCCCATCTGGGGTGGAGGACATCCTTTGGCTAGGCACCTTGGACACTGGAGTAAGGCGAGCACAAGTGAATGTGGGAGGATGGTTGTTCAAAGCATACAAACTACACAGCTGTGAAAGGTAACTAAGTATACTTATTCAAGTACTTTGCTTCTAATATTTTAAGGTACTTGTATGTTAATATACTTCTCAAACAATGTAAGGAACACTTTTAATCAGAGTACAGCATCGAGTCTGCTAAACTGATCTGGGGAGTGAAGTGGGTTGTTAGTGAACTTCAGCTGCTTTGGTGTTACTGGAATTAACAGCAGGCAACAATGAGACGCGCTCCAAAATAGGAAGGGCTTTAAATATATTCCAACTGTAGTTTCACTGGTTTAGCATTTGGCTGGGGTCAGTGTCACGTATGGCAGCAGCATAGCGAGTCCCCTTCCTCCAGGATGGCACGTTAATACTTACCATGATGTTTGCTGCGTTTCACAGGCAGACGAATGCTAGAACATTTTCCTCCATGTAGACAAAACACTTCTCATTTTGCTCCCATTCATCCACTAAACATTGTTCAATGTAACATTAAACCAAACGAGAATGTCAGTTACACCGGTGAACATTTGCCCTACAAAAATAATTTGAGGACAACATCTCGAACTGAACCAAACCAGTGTTCTTACAGGTTAGTTTCCCATTGAAACTGTGGGAATGACCAGGAGGAAAAACCAGACATGATAATAATACCAGCTTTTATTCTTTTATTACTTCTATGAACTGAAGGGTCTTTTAGATGTCAGGACCTGACAAAATCTCCAGATCGAAATTTCATCTGAGAGTAAAGTAGATGGTTTCAAATACGTGCATAATTAACTGTCATCTGTTTTCACTCCAGGACAACAAAGGTGGACCAGACTCGGCTTTAAAGTGAAACTAGCTCTCTGCTTGTTATTCATATATGCTGTCCTATACTCATTTCTAATTTTATCCTTTCTGGTCCCTCCCAACAAAAATCTTATCTTCCCACTGCCACTTCCAGGTCAGCTTCCTGTGGTTTTAATTGGTCCCACAGTGTCCACACCATACGTCAGAGCTGGTTTCACTGGTTTCGGAGCCTTCCTGCTATCCTTCTGTCACAAATCTCCCCTGACACGTTTATTTTAGAATTCGGTTTGTTTGAAACCCAGCTGCCCTTCATTAAGTCATACAGTCACTCTACTGATGCTAAGTTTAGGTTCGCGACAGAAACGGTCCCACTCGTTTTTAGTGAACGCAACAGTGAGCTCCTACACTGGGTCTAGCTGAGCTCCGTCATGTTTGTCATTGAAGACTCGCACACATACACAGCTGCATATTTGCAGTCATGAATGAATTCATGTTTCTGTCTTTTCAACGCCGGTGGGAAAGTACAGCTTACAGTCTACGCAGCAGTAGTCAGATTACACAACGCGTTACAGCTCATGGTAAAGAAGCTCTTTTATCAACATCTGACTGTAAATGTGGACGCCAGTGAATACTTCTGTACAGCAGCTGTAGCACGCGCAGAGCTCACATGTAGAAATAGACATGGTCCAGCTGCGCAGCTGCGCTGGAATTTCTTAGGTTCAACTTAAAAGCCCGTAAAAGTGAGGACTTCTTCACTTACCGATCAGAGGAGCAGCCGGAGGAGCTCTGGACAGCAGTGAGAGGGGAAAGCGGCCGGATAGCTGGAGCCTCTGATGCTGTGTGCCTCACATTCCACACAGCTGACAGGAAAACGCTAAAAGGGGAACAAGGCGAGAGCAGTGCCCAAGAGCTCCGACAGGGGGCGACAGATCAAAGGTTAACTTTCAGCAGAAGTTCTTAAGAAAATTTGCTTCTTCTCTCCAAAATCGTCAGAATTGCTCGGATCATCCTTCTCTTCTCCTCAATGGATCCAATCACACAAAACGACCCTCTGTTATTCATACTTTATTAATACTCTTATATGTGAACTTTTTCAACACAAGCAGTGAGACTGCACCAGCATCTGAATGACTCTGCTGGGTGTGTGGATCTTTGTCGAAGCGTTTGGTTGACAAACCCGCAGTAACTTCACTTTCAGAGGCATTAAGGCTGCAAATATATTTATACATTAGACTTCCTAACATACTGACAAAATGAACTCCAGACTCATGTGCTTAGAAAACTGATTAAGTTTGTGTTTGGCATCTACACAGTAAAATCATTTATTGTCACAGAACAACATCAGTCAGTGTACCACTGACAACACATATTGATCTAATCCGTCAATATCATATGAATTTAAGACGTCTGCTGTCCTGTGACAGAAGAACACCTGTAAGACAAAACAATAAAAAACAAGCAGCGCCTACAAGGAAAAAATGGATACACAAACCAGCAATCTTGTGTTTTCTGTGTTTTGTCTGAGTATGTGCGTTTGTCACAAAATGCACTTAACAATGAGAGTGAAAAGTCTCAAAGATCAGGACCCCAGCACCCAACAACCCCCCAAAACCCAGAAAGAATTTATTCCTTTTAGTTGCTGTCCAGGCCTTCAGTTACTGCTGAGCTGGCCAATGCATCCTTCTTAAAAATGTCCACGATTGTTGATTTGCCACTCTTAAAGTTGTTCCTCTCTGACGGGCTTCTGTTGGCTTTGCAGCCTGATGATGTCATCCTTCATCTGTGTCTCTTTGCATTAACTCTCCAAACTTCAACACTTAGAATCAAATCCAGAGTTTTAGATCTGCTACATTTTTACTGTCCATAATTTAATTTACTGTCCATTCTCTTTGGCGCCGCTATAACTGTATAAAAGTGTGTATAAGTCATATAATGCAATCATTTTGCTAAACCCCTTAAAATAAAGATAAATTCTGCACTTCTAACAGATCTTGATCGTTTGATTTAAAATCCGAAGCAAGTTTCAAAAGTTTCATTGCCCCATAAATTATGGCCCTGTGAGTAACAACACTACAGACTGTTTTCGTGCTCAGGTATACGGTCTACCTGTCTGCAAACATGTCTGCAGCCTGACTGACACTGACTTCCACGCACTGCGATTTAGCGCATGAAGAATGTGCATGTGTGTATGTTTACGGAGCCCCCCTGCTCTGCACCGGCACTTGCAGATGGTCATCAGCCCTTTCTATTTCAGTCCCCGGCATGTGAGGGTAACATGGTAAGCGGAGATCGTAGCGGTGTCCGTATCTGTCAAAAGTCTTGTCACTGAGTGAATACAGCTTTTCTGCTATGTCATTGCGTACAACCAGGGCAAAGATCTTGGCTATGTAGCGATGCTTAGCAAAGAGCAGGTAGAGCTTTTTCCTCCTCCACGCTACGTACCGGCAGGGGTTATCAGCACGCAGCGTCACCTGAGAATAAACCACAAAACAAGTTAAACTTTGTTTAACCTCAATACAACATTTTTGTTGTTTTTCTGCATGATAAAGAAAAAGCTGTTGTGACAAAGAAAGAAATCTGTCATCACAAGTCTTTGGAATTAAATTGTAACAAATAAATGTGCAAAATTACAGAAAAGTCCAAAACGTATGCTTGTGCTTGTTAGTGGTGAGCAGCAGATCAAACAAGAACCATAAAAGGCTTTAAGCGCGCATTCAGGCCTGTGAGACTCGTTTAGACACTGAGCCTCACTCACCCCCGTTCTGTTAGCCGTCAGGGCTGGGGGGCTGAGAGGAGGTGCTGGCCGTCAGATTGGGGTCTGGGGTGCGGGGCCTCCCTGCTACTGCAGATAAGGAGGCGGTCTGCTTTCCTCCACCCCAGAGAGAAGGGTTACATCTGCTGGGTCTGGGTACGGTTTGCCCCTATAGAGTGTGTTTGGGGAGTGTGATTGTGTGTACAGTGCCTATTTGTGTCTGTCTCCACGTCGGGTGTATGATTCCCTGGAAGCACAGGGAAGTGGTTTTCTGAGGTTCTTCTGAGGTTTCCTTTACCAGTTTAACCGTGTGTAGTTAATGTCCTCTTAACATAACTTATAATTAAAAAAAACATTCTTTCTGCACTTACAGGTGTTTTCTCCTTCTTTCTACCCAAAGAGGAAACTAGCGCAACTTGTAAGCAACCTTGAATTTCAAAATAAAAGCACCAAAACTTTGACTAAAGTAAATTGTCAAATAGTAAATTTGACTAAATAAAATAACAAACAAAGTAATGTGCAGCTTAAACAATTTACAATGATGACACGGATCTTGACAAGATAAAGAAATAATCCAAATTATATACAATGTCATCATGCCAACAGCTACAGGGTGAGTGCCGAGCATTCGTTTGTGTATATGGGGGTGGGAATGCACGTTTGTGTCTGCGTGCGCCTGCTCGTCTGTATCTATATGTCAGGTCGGGTCTTAGACTCCACCTCTCTGGGAACATCTCAGGCTCTCTGAGGTATGGAGGCTTATCTCCCCTCACCACACTCCCTGCCAGTGGCCGATGCCTTCAGACGTTGGTGTGTTGGTGGTTCTTGGTGTCTGGGGCTGGGCGCTCAAGTATGTACCGGCTCACTCCTGGTGGCCAATTGGTGGGGCCTGGCGCCTGTGGCCTGGCTGGGCCCCTTCCGGGGGGGTGGGTGCCCTCAGGCCTCTGGGCCTGAGGCCCGGTCCTCTCTGGCACAGCTAGCTGCCGGCAGAGCCAGCGGGCACGTTACTGCAACCCCCTCTGGTCTCTGCTCCGTGGCTGCTGGATGACCTCTCGTTTGGGGCTCTCAGTTGGCTAACTTTCCTCCATGATCTCTTAATCTCAGCCTCTAGTGTCCTTCTCCATGCAGGACACTGCTCCATGTGTTTTGTGGACTTGTAAAAGGGGCGACCATGGCTCAGGGGGTTGGGAATCGCATCTGTAACCGGAAGGTTGCCGGTTCGATCCCTGGGCTCTCTGTCCTGGTCGTTGTGTCCTTGGGCAAGACACTTCACCTACCGCCTACTGGTGTTGGCCAGAGGGACCGATGGCGCGATATGGCAGCCTTGCTTCTGTCAGTCTGCCTCAGGGCAGCTGTGGCTACAACCGTAGCTGCCTCCACCAGTGTGTGAATGTGAGAGTGAATGAATAGTGGCATTGTAAAGCGCTTTGGGTGCCTTGAAAAGCGCTATATAAATGCAATCCATTATTATTATTGTAAAAGGTATTCGACCGTGTCCATCTGAGGGTCCTGTGGGGGGTGCTCCGGGAGTATGGGGTGATTAGCCCATTGTGACGGACTATTCAATCCCTATAAAACCATTGCAAGAGCTTGGTTCGCATTGCCGGCAACAAGTCAGACTCGTTCCTGCTGGGTGATGGGCTCCGCCATGGCTGCCCTTTGTCACTGATTCTGTTCGTAAATTTTACGGACAGGATTTCTAGGCCAAGTGGTGGAAGGCTTTCACCTGGGTGGTCTCAGGATCTCATCTCTGCTTTTCGCGGATGTTGTGGTTCTGTTGGCTTCATCGGGTGAAGGCCTCCAGCTGGCACTGGAACGGTTCGCAGCCAAATGTGAAGCGGTGGAAATGAGAATCAGCACTTCTAAATCTGAGGCCATGGTCCTCAGCCGGAAAAGGGTGGAGTGCCCACTCCCAGTCAGGGACGAGTTCCTGACCCGAGTGGAAGAATTTAAGTATCTCAGGGTCGTGTTCACGAGTGACGGGAGAAGGGAGCGGGAGATCAACAGACGGTGCTGCGGCTGCAGTGATGCGGACGCTGCACCAGTCCGTCGTGGTGAAGAGAGAGTTGAGTGTAAAAGCGAAGCTCTCATTTTACCGGTCGATCTACGTCCCTACCCCCACCTATGGTCACGAGCTGTGGGTAGTGACCGGCAGAAATGAGCTTCCTCTGAAGAGTGGCTGGCCTCTCCCTTAGAGAGCTAGTGTGAGCTAGTGTGAGGAGTTCAGCCATCCGGGAGGGATGGCGGCCCGGAGGAGGCCCCGGGGCAGACCCAGGACACGCTGGAGAGATTATATCTCTCAGCTGGGCCAGGCCAGCTGGAGGAGGTGGCTGGGGACAGGGAGGTCTGGGCTTCTCTGCTTAGGCTGCTGCCCCCGCAACCCTGCACCGGATAGGCGGAAGAAGATGGATGGATGGATTTGATTCAATCACCGATTTGATTCGATTCAATTTTTTCTCAGGCAGTCAGAAACATAATTCTTTTATCATTTATCAGTACATGTGCACATTTTTATATCTACGTATAAAAACAAAGCTGACACTTGTAGGACTTCATCAGAGGAGCCTTTGTGTGAAAGTAACTGAGAATAAAACACAGAAAAACATGAAGGAGATTTTCCCGGCCTGGCTTTTTATAGCGGATAACCTTAAAATATTCTGCCGTAGATCAACAACTGAAGAAAATAAGCTTTATTAGAGACACAGCCAAGCGTTATGCAATTTGGCATAATTTTAAAAAGTTAAAATTTCTTCTGTATTGAACAGCAGAAATGAGGCTTTCTTGTCAGAGGTCGCTTAAAACCCCCCCAAAAAACAGCAGCTGACAGCGTTGTACGTAGACTGGTGCGTAATAAGCAAGCAAATAATCCAGAAAACAGAGATTTGAGATGGGAAACTGTCCTTGAAGTACACTGAGAGAGAGAGTGATTTTTATCGATGTGGAAACAAAACAGCCAAAGTCAGACTGAATTAATGATGATATCTATTTGTTTGTTAAGCATAGTTTGGATTTTCCTTTGCTGCTGGTTCAGTGAATTTTGGTCAGAGTGATGAAACCTGCAGCACCAGAATCTGTGAGGTGTCGGCTTTCAGCCCCGACGGTGTGTCTGTGGACGCGGGGTGACGACACACGCTTTGTGTTTACATCTTTTTGCAGAATCCGTTCACCTGCTCTCATTTGCTGTTTTAGCTGTTTGGTGGTTGTTAAAATAGTTTTGTGAGCTTTAACATGAGATTCTGGCATTTCTGGCAAAATACATTTATATTTAAAAATCGATTCAGGATATAAGGAATCGATATCACTTTATTAAAACTAAAACCAATTTTAATCAGAAAATCAATGTTTTAAACCCACACCCAGCCATAACCAAGTGGCCAAGTATACAGGAACATCTGTGCCGAGTATAACCTGGAAGTCCCGAGGTCAAAATGGGAGACGCCCCCTAAGGTGGTGGAGAATGACCGAGCTAAGATCCTGTGGGACTTCCAGATACAGACGGACAAAATAGTGGTGGCTAACCAGCCGGACATAGTGGTGGTAGACAAACAGAAGAAGACGGCCGTAGTGATCGATGTAGCGATACGCCAGTTGGAACCATCTTCCTTATGTATTCGTGGATGTGTGATTTGTGCATCACACACTCACACACAGACACACACACAGTATTTAATGTGTAGCTTGGATTACAACAAAATGAACCTGGAATACGCCCTCCTCCGATGGCTGCAGAGAGTCCCATTCTGGTGAATCCAGAAACTGGAAAGGGTAGATGTAATGCAGAAACTCTCCATTAACTGTCACACGGATTCTGTTGGACAATGGAGCAAGAGTTGATTTTAATAGGTCAAGTTCACAACAGTAGACACTAAAGATAAAGTTATTAACTAAAACAACCTAAAACATTCTGTAATGGTAGTGTTGTACTACTACATAAGTGTGCAACATGTTTTTTTCATGTGTGTAATTTTATCACACAGGGTGATCAGGCAACCACATGCCCCCCAGGACATTTTAATATCAGAAATAAACTTTTTTTTTTTGGAATACTTGCAATGAAATTTCAATGAAAACGGTACAACTATGGACCAATCGTTTGCCGCCTCCTCTACACGGATGACATTGAGCTGTATGCCAGGAGTGAACAAGAACATGGGCATGTCATTCAGACCAGAGAAGTGTAGTAAGATGGTAACAAAGAGGGAAGGTAGTAAGAACTGAGTTAAATGCACAGCCAGAGGACCACATTGCAGGACAGCTACAAATGCCTCAGAATCCCACAGGCAAATGGGACCATGGACTACGAAAGCTGCAACCACCAAATACCTGCAGAGTAAGGCAAGTCCCGAGGAGTCAGCTGGGCATGGATGTTGATCCAGGCAATCAACACCTATGCCCTGCCGGGCGTCAGATACCCTGCTGGGATAATAGCCTGGCCACAACTGATGGTATGTTTAGTGAATACCTAAGGCAACAGAAAGAAGAGGAACCATGATGGAAGGACAGGCCCCTGCACGGCAAAGCTGCACTGAAAGACAGCACAGAGGCACTAATTATGGCAGCTCAGAAACAAGCTCTGAGTACGCCATAACCAAGTAGTTGGTATAGTATATAAAAATATCTGTGCTAAGTATAGCACGGAAATTCCAAGGTCAAAATGGGATACGGCTCCTACGGAGGTTGAGAATGACCAAGCGAAGATCCTGTGGGACTTCCAGATGCAGACAGATGAACAGGAAGTGATGTAGCTATATCAAGTGATAGTGACGTCAAGAAGAAAAAAGATGAGAAGCGGGAGAAATAGCAAGGATGAGAGAGGAGCTAGAGAAGAGGTAGAAGGTGAAAGGGTTACAGTGTTCGTTGTGGCAATCGGAGCACAGTGACACACAAACTGGGCACCAACACATGTGTGTTCAATTACTGTAACTATTAGCATTTATATTGTTCTTTCCTTTATTTTGACACTTAAGATTAAAATTCCTTACACATTTTTCACCTTACACCCATTCCTATTTCCCCCTGGTCCAATGATTGTCCTGCTGTCTGTGCTGTTTTGCTCTTATCGTGGAGATGTCTTGTTCACTTGTTATCCTGTTTTTCATAAATAAAAGACAGAAAATGTAAAATTTTGAGAATTCCCCAGCAAGTTCTGAATTGACCTTTTCCCTCTCCGATTTCTAAACTTAGCACAAAAAGTAAGGAAATTTGTGTTTGGTATTTCTTTGTTGTAACAATGCTTCTTGGTAATCTTATACTCTTTATTTCCCCTTAAATTGTGCCATATTTGTAATGCAAATGCATCTTTGGGTTGAGCAGCAGAAGATGGGAAGTTCAAAACAGACATTTCAACACTGTGTCGAGCTTCCCGAGTGCAGATGTTTCAAAACACTGCTCTGAAACGTGGTTAAAAACACCCAGATCACGTGACCACGACTAAATGAGGCTTTGGTGCCCCAGTTTTAACAGGTGGTGTACCTGCTGCAGAGTGAAACACTGAGCTGTAAAATCATTAAAATATCCCAATAAATCGCGTCTGCTTTCAGCGAGAAAATAAAACAGGCAACAGACAATTTTTAGCTCCGGCTCTGTCTGTTCTCTAAGTTTTCTACTTTCAACAGAAAATGTCATTTGCAGCATTAAGTGACGTCATCCTCACTATAATATATAGATGAGAAGTCACTTGCATGCAGGCAGCTTAAAATAATAGTGGCCTGGAGCATACAGCCCCCTTCTTGATTTCCTATTTTTTGTTTGTTTGTCACACTTAAATGTTTTAGATGATCAAACTATTTTAAATATTAGACCAGGCTTAAAACACAAAATGCAGTTTCTAAATGAAGGTGTTTATTATTGAAGGGAAAACAGATCCAAATCTCCAAGGCTCATAAGTACCCATAAATCTAAAAACTGGTTGGGCCACCCTCAGCAGCAACAACTGCTCTCAAGTGTTGGCGATAACTGGCAATGAGTCTTTTACTGGAGGCTTTTCAAGCATAAACTGCCTTTTAAATGTCACAGCATCTCAATCAGATTCAGTTTCAATTTTATTTACACAGCGCCAAATCACAACAGTCACCTCAAGATGCTTTATATTGTAAGGTAGACCCTACAATAATACATACAGAGAAAAACCCGACAATCAC
Organism: Astatotilapia calliptera; assembly: GCF_964374335.1. Taxonomy (NCBI): domain Eukaryota; kingdom Metazoa; phylum Chordata; class Actinopteri; order Cichliformes; family Cichlidae; genus Astatotilapia; species Astatotilapia calliptera. The sequence goes on along the minus strand of NC_137432.1, from coordinate 2,498,614 downwards.
ATGACCCCCTATGAGCAGCACTTTGGCGACAGTGGGAAGGAAAAACTCCCTTTTAACAGGAAGAAACCTCCAGCAGAACCAGGCTCAGGGAGGGGCGGGGCCATCTGCTGTGATTGGTTGGGGTGAGAGAAGGAAGACAGGATAAAGACATGCTGTGGAAGAGAGACAGAGGTTAATAACAGGTCAGGACTTTGAATAGTCCACTCCAAAGTCTTCATCTTGTTTTTCTTAAGCCAGAGGTGGACTTGCTGTTGTGTTTTGGATCATTTTCCTGCTGCAGAACCCAAGTGTGCTTCAGCTTGAGATCACAAACCGGACCGGACACTCTCCTTCGTGATATTTTGGTAGAAAAATTCATGGTTCCAAGTCTTCCAGGTCCTGAGGCAGCAAAACAGCCCCAGATCATCGAACTGCCACCACCATATTTTACTGTTGGTTAATTTCATAATGGTGTTTTTTTTAGTTTAAGATCTGGTAACTACAAAGCCCACATTATATAATTTGCATCACTTCCAACCATTCAGTAATTGAGGACTGTTCCTTTTCTGAAAGGCTGTGTTAGTTTTATGGCAGATGTAACGGTACTCAAACATTCCAAATAGTTGAATCGGTCCACAGAATACTTTCACAGATGTCTTGGGGTCAATCAAGATGTTTGTTTTGGCAAATGTGAGACAAGCCTTTGTGTTCTTTTGGGTCAGCAATGGTTTTTGTTTGGTGAACTCTCCCATGGATCCTGTTTTTGCCCAGTCTCTAAATCATGAACTCTGACCTTAACTGAGAAATGTGAAGCCTGTGGTTCTTTAATGCCGTTCTGGGTTCTTCTGTCACCTCCTGGATGAGACTTCGACATGCTCTTGGAGTAATTTTGGGAAGGCTAATCACTGTTCCATGGTTTCTCCATTTGTGTATAATGGCTCTCACTGTGTTTCACTGGAGTCCCAAGCCTTGGAAATGCCTTTGTAACACTTAACATACTGATGGATATCAGTGATTTTTTTCTCAAGTTTTTCTTTAGATGGCATGATGTGTTCCTTCTTGAGATCTTTTAGCCTTCCTTAACTTTGTCTAACAGGTTCTGTTCAAGTGATTTCTTGATTCAACAGATCTTCCAGTAATCAGGCCTGAGTGTGTTTAGTGAAATTGAACGCAGCTCTCCAAAGAAAATGTGGTTAATCACAGTTAATCAATGATTTACCAAGAGGGGCAATTACTTTTTCACACAGGACCAGGTAGGTTTGGATAACTTTTCTCCTCTAATCAATGAAATCATCATTTAAAAAGTGCATTTTATATTTATTTGGGTTATCTTTGTCTCATATCAATTGATGATCTGAACCATGTAAGTGTGACAAATATGCAAAACACCAGGAAATCAGGAAGTGGGCAAACACTTCACTCCACACTAAGTCAATTTGTTTAAAAACAAAGTGAAGCCACAGAGACATGCTGTGACCAAACTAACATATACATGAACCACCCCGTCTCCATTCAGTGCAGTGAGCGTGTTACCTTCGATGACCTTTTAGCCTCTCTAAAAGAGAGCTGCTCTCTCAGTGATGCAGAACTTCATAAATAGCTCCAGCAGCAAGTGCTCCTTGCCTTTTAGCGTCTGGACTCAGAGACGTGTGAGTAGTGCTGTTTCAAACACTGAGGTTAATTATGGAGTTCCACAGGGTTCTGTGCTAGGACCAATTCTACTTCTTTCCATCATAGTAACATCCAAAATTTGTGTTGGTGTTCTGCCTCACTTTCTCAGAACAAATATCTGAAAATGTAAGTTCACAGGCAGCATCCACTGCCTCAGAGCACTCTACTACATATATTACATATATTCTAATACGTGTAAAACTGATTTCATGATAAATTCTGCAATGTGCATTTGTGCACTAGGCTACATTTTGTACAAACTATTACTCCAGTACATTTTTAGCTACAAAAGTAATAAAGCACAAAAACTGATGAAAATGCATTGACTTTACATGAAAATACTAGTAGACTAATCATTAAGGTAATCAGTCACCTAATGCGAGTGCTTTCACAGTAACCGCAGAAAAACATTTAACTGTTCAATAAGCTGCTGTCCATAGATGAGTGAAAAGCAAATCATTACAGTGTAATCTATTCAGCCTTTACTCCCCAAGGACATGTGGTTATGAAAAGCATGTTTAAATCTAGGCTCTTGAAAGCTATACTAATTTACCATGTGCTCATTTTACTTGCGCATAATTTAGACACATGGAGCTGTTGTGGTTAAAGCCTGGTCAAACAAACAAACAAACAAACAAACAAACAAAGCTACGCGGTCAAAGCTGCAAAGACTCCTCAGGTAAAGAGTGAACTAGAAATGCAGATTACAATAATGAACCTTTTAGCTCATGAGCCAATCCTGATCAGTCCCAGTAACCCTGACCCAGATAAACATTTGGAGTCTGTCAGTAAGACTTTCACATGACAAAGAGTATCTAGAAAACACACCCTTTGTTCTAATATCAATAGGGGCATGACTGTGCTAAACTCTATGTTGGGGTGTACCATGTTTGACACTGGGCTGTTCAAGCGTGTGTGCGCAATCACCTTCCGGAGAGCAGCACTGACAGCTTGTCAATAGCGGTTTTTCCTTCTACGGCGAAGCAGCGGTCCTTCTCTAAAGTTTGGACTTCCCCGTCACAGCAGGCCACTATCTTCCCAAAATGGGACAATGACACTCCGACTCTTTTAAACATGCAGCTATACAGCTCCTGGAAGTCCTTGTCAAACGAAAAGCTCCTCAGCCTGTATGACATGTGCAGGACTTGTACCAGACACACCGCGAAGATCGCCAAACTCCACAGAAAAGAGTCCGTGGTGCAGGAGTCCGACCACGACCAGAGAGTGGAGCAGAAGAAGCCCAGAGTGAGAAAGGTGAACAGGTAGAAGAGTCCGTAAAAGCCACTGCCCCCCATGAAGCCAAGGAACAGAAAGATGTTGGCGAGATGGAACACCGATCCTTCCGCACCCTCTTTCCACTCTTTGCACACCGGGTAGGCAGACACCTCCGGCGCCACCGTAAAATTCATGCTTTCGAAGTCGGGCGGCTCCATACTGTATAAAGCGACTCGACCCGCAGCACATCCACCACAGCCAGCCTCGCTCCGTGCCACCAGAGCGGGTAGAAAAACGCTGACACCTCGGCCCATCACTCATAGGTGGAACGCAGAAACAACCAATCAAATCGCTACGTTATATCCAATGAAAAAAAGACGGAGTTTTTACGGAACCATCAGAGCGCGGGTTCGAGTCCAGGTGCGGACAAAGCTCGTGTTACATGATGAAAGTTTTTACTTACTGTAGATAACAGTTGCTTTGTGATTGATTGATTATCCTGTTTATTTGTAAATTATTATTATACAGTGTTACAGCCCATAATGCAGAATAAACTCTACCATTACACTTTTGAGATGATACACACCACAAGTAATTATAGGTTATGTGTTTGCTGCTTTTATGTTAAAACAGGTTTCCAGTTCTGTCCTGTTTTAGTTATTTTTCAAAAGATAGTTTTAGTTTATTTCAGTTTTTGTGAGTCTGGAATGTCAACAATTACATACACGTCCCAGTTTTAATGCAAAGTCACACACAAAAAGCTGTAATACAGATATATTCTGATGATATAGAAAATTAAGCTTATGCATTAGTTAAATTAGGACAGTATTTAGAAACCCATTTGAAGGCTTCCTCGCTCTTCGGCTGCTAGTTTGTGTCTTTCAGACACTGTCATGCAACCCACCTCCTAACTCCTTTCACTGCTGGGATTCTTTCTTCTATGATGGGTCATTATAGTTAATTGCCAGATGGCTTACTTTATTTTTGTCTTTAATAAATCATGTTTGGTATTTCCACACAATCTCTCCTTATTGAATTATTTTCTAGATAATCTAATTAAATGTAGAAAAAATATCACTGAATGAAGGGTAAAAAAAAAAGTAGGTGATAAGAATTCAATTTTAATCACAAACCTACATTCACTGACAAAAATCAAAGCATGAAAAACAGTTATTAACAAGAAAAAAACAAAGAAAAACACCTTTAACCACTGCTTGACACCTGAGGCATAACAAACAGAACACACACAGACACACACCAAGGCTGTGATGTGACACTGAGGAGATAAAACTGCTTAAAATCTGCTTCATGCATCTGTTAATCTGATTTGACTGACACCAACAAGACATTTAATACATTTTACAAGGGGTCACTTGCCCCTCCCTTCCTTCCCTCCCCATCTCCAGCTGCCGCCCTCTTCCCGCTCCACCACAATCACCCACACATGCAGGGCCTTGGGGTAAAGGTGGTTCACCAGGGTGCAGAGGAGGCATCCCCCCCTCTGTCCCCTTCTGGCTTCCTGTACCTCAACTTTATCCCACAACTTAGACACTCACATTACTCACACTCTCATAACACATACATATAGGATCTTGGGGGTGGGCACGCTACACAGCATCCAGATGTCCATCAGGGTGTACACCTCACCCCTGGTGTCGTTGCCCACCTCTCAATGTTAAATACACGTAGACATTGAGGGCTAGCAGGAGGGACTATGCGCTTACCTGCTGCTCTCTGGCAGGTAGCTCCATGCCCTCCTGGGTTTTAAATGCACCTTAGAACACACATGCCGGTGTACACATGGTACACACCGGCTCACTCCTTGGCGGCCGCTTATCGGGGCCTGGAGCCTGGGGCTCGCTCGGGCCACTTCGGAGGTGGGGAGCCCCCGGCCTCTCGGCCTGGGGCTCGGTCACTCAGGCGCAGCTGGCTGCCGGCGGAGCTCACGGGCGCGTCACTGCAACTCCCCCTGGCTTCTGCTCCGCGGCTGCTGAGTGAGCCCTCATCTGGGACTCTCCTCAGCTCTTTCTGGGACAGTGGCACAGCTGCCCCTCTGTTGGTCTTCCTTGGTCTCTTGTGTTCTGGGGGCCTCTGGATGTCTGGAGTTTTGATCTCCTCCATACCTGCTTCATGCCCTGGAGGACGGGGCTGTGGCCCCCCCACACCCTCTAGCAGATCATTACATGAAGGAACCTTTTAAATAAACAAGCGCGTCCATGCTCACAGGTGTACACACGGGTGATCACACCCACAAACTACACCCTTTTTGGCTCCTACCTCAAAGCACACTGTGCGCTGTTGATCTTATGTGCTGCACAATAATGTTTAACATTTAGTATTTACTGTCATATTCACATAGATCATCGCGATGATGTTGTTTATTATGTTGCTCTCATTTTTTCCTTGTTTTCTCTTTTTTCCTTTCTCAAAAGGTGATCCAGGTGATCAATATTTGGATTTTTTGTCTGTTTGTTTTGTTGGTTTTTGTTTTTTGCCCTTTATCCCCGTCCCTCTTACCCGCTGTTGTTCTTTCTCCCAGTCATGTCTGTCCCGTGTGGAGCAAGTGAAAATAAAATAAAATAAGCAATAAAAGGTGAATCAAACAGACCAATACAGCGAGGCTGGGATGGTCCATTTGGTAAAGTAAATCCGTTGGGCATCTTTCTTCACCTTTAGACAATAATTCTGATGGCAAAAGAATCAAAACAGGACAGGCAAAAAATAAATAAATACATTTTACAACTAAGAGGTTTTACAGAAATACTAACGATAATTATTATTGTTATATTAATATTAGTTAAAAACAAGCAGTTTTATTTATGATAACTGAATTAATTAAGAAGGGAAGACAGTGTTTTGCACCAGGAAGCTTTTCTGTATAGAGAGTAGACTTTAGAAGGGGCAAGATCCTGACCTCTGAGCTGTTTCTGATGCGTTCACCTGAGTGTGAACATTAGATATAAAAGATTATAAACTGCAGAAGACAGGAAAGATTACTCTGCCTGCACCTCCTTGTCTGAGGTGTCCCCTCCAGTCTGATGGCTCTGCTCACTCACAGGTGCAGACGTGTCTTTAATCACTCTCTTCAACAGGAGGGATCAGAGCGGTCCATGGGTATGACAAACAATGAAAAATTTAAGGGAACAGTGACGTCACCTCTGACAGCTTGACTAAGCTATTAAAAGAAGTCTTTGAAAATGCTGTTGCACAGTGTAGTTGGGGTTAAGCAGAGAGAGAAGGAGGAGAAAGGTTAGCAGGCAGAAGTGATTAATGAGATTAATGAAATCAGTGTCCAGCTGACTCAGTGAAAGCTAACTCAGCACAAAGCCAGTTGTACGATCACACCACAGCCCTGCTGTTAATTATGAACACGTCACCATCATCCATGACTCATGTCAGGACAGAGTGTCAGAGGCTCGCTGCAGAGATACTTACGCTACTGTTCTCATAAGATTTGTTCTCTGTCAGGGCTCTGTGTGCAGGCGGATGGAGAGGAGGATCCAAATGCGAGACTCTGAGACTGAATTGAAACTGAGAACCTTAGCTTTATTGCTGGTGATAAACGAAAACGTGAACTGAACAATGACACTGAGAACTGAACACACAGGCATAATTCTGAGGGTACGACGCGACGCTGAGCACAGGAAAACACAGGGCTAATATACACAGGGTGGTAATCAGGGAATGGGCAACAGGAGGGAGACACAGCTGGGAGAAACTGGACTAACGAGACAGGGGGAGCAAAGCTGCACACACTAACATAAGACAAAGACTTTCACAATAAAACAGGAAACATGAATTACTAAACAAGCACTGAGAGACAGACAGAATGACACATGGAACCTGAACTAAACTAAACGTGAGATATAACCGAGAACAAATCCTTAAGCACGGACAAACAGAAACAAGAAACTAATAATAATAATAATTATCATCACAGAATAAGAAAACAATCCATGAAGCAGAATTAAACCGAAATATAATAAACTCAAAATACTGGGTCCAACGGACCCAGAACCGTGACATTCTCGAGGTCGAATTAATACAATAAATATTCAAGTAAAGTTAGAATAATTTGTCTAATTTAGATTTTCTTTTACTTCAATTTACTTCATTCATTTAGTTTTATTTATTTATTTATTTACAGTTTTACAGATTTACAGTTCTTTATTCTATAGGATACATGTGAGGATAACGACTGCATTATGATTATTTCTTCAACCCAGGCACAATGAAGATGTTTTTAAAAAGTCAGATTCTACCAGTACTAAATAAAGATATTAAGTTTAGCAGATTGATAGAACAGTGCATGTGGAGAGAGGAGAAAATCTAACTGTGAGCATTTCCTGTGTCTTTGCGTCACTGTGAGTCATTGTTTAAATCTCACTTCTGAAATTACTGATCTCACTTCAAACAAACTATAACAGGACCCGGCAGGACCCAGAAATGGCTGCTTGCAAAACTTTTGTTTTTATTGTGCACGTTTCTCCCTTTGAGCTCTGTCAGCTGCTCCGATCAGCTGCTCCCCTCCCCCTGCAGCCAAACAAAAACCAGTGACCAGACAAATCTAAATTATAACCTCTTCTACCCAATTCTCATTAGAAATGCTCGCCCCCTATAATGACTACAAGGTCATCAAGATAAGATGGGGCCTGATTATTTAAGACCTTGTATGTGAGGAGCAGGATTTTGAATTAAATTCTGGATTTATGCGCTACGCTCTCTCTTCTGTCCGTTTGTTTCAGTGTTTGTTTTTCTGTCTGTGTTTGTAAGTCGTTTATGTCCTTTTCCTGGATGTATCTTTTTTTAAGTTGCTGTCCTGTTTTTCTTAGAAATAAACTTTAAAAAGAGTCAATGCTGAAATCTCAATTGATAAACTACACAGAGTGAAGACCAACTTGAATTTCTTATTTCGTAATTAAGTCTTTAAGGACAAATTGTCATCGTCCCTCCGTCCTTGCTGTCCTGATCTGTCAGTTTTTGCCTCTCTTGCCATCTCATGCTCTTTTCCTCAGTCCTCTGTTTCATGTGTTAATATGTGTGTATGTTTGTTTCTGAGTGTGCTGGTTCTTGTGCAGCAGCAGGACTCAATGGAATTTTCCCACCTTTCCGCTCCACACACCTGCTGGAAATCACAAGCCTACCTGTGATGACCCTATTAAGAGCCACTACTCAAGAGTGGCTGATCAGATCGTTGAATGACTACAGTCACAGTCTCTGGTGACTGAGATTCCTTTTGCTACGTGTTATGAAACTTTCCTGTACAGAAGAAATAGCAGGTATCTGTGGATCAGAGGTGAATGTGTTGAGCAATTGTAAATACCAAGTGAGCTGAAGTGCAGCACAACATCTGGAAGGAGAATTGCTGGCACCTGGGATCAGGACTCATCATTACTGTGGATTTACATTTTTGGAGACTGTTGTTATCACTTATCAGTGTAAATTAAATTCACTGTTTTGAAGGAGTTGTGCATTCGAGTCCTACTTTATCTTACAGCAAACTGACACAAATAATTCGGTTTAAAAAACTCAGAACCTGGCTCAGGAAGGGGCGGCCATCTGTCATGACCAGTTGGGGAGGGTTGATGTTAGGTTTCTTCAGTCTTTGAAGAAAAGCGAAACAGCCTTAAGAAAAAGTTTTTGATCCTTTTCCCTAATGAAATCTGACCTTTAGGAGACTCAGTACTGACTGTTCCTTCTCTGCTGTCTCAATAATAAATGGCCTGTATTTATATAGCGCTTTACTAGTCCCTAAGGACCCCAAAGCGCTTTACACGTCCAGTCATCCACCCATTCACACACACAATCACACACAGGTGATGGCAGCTACATTGTAACCACAGCCACCCTGGGGTGCACTGACAGAGGAGAGGCTGCCGGACACTGGCGCCCAAGGACACAATGACCGAGTCCAAGCCGGGGCTCGAACCAGCAACCTTCCGATTACAAGGTGAACTCCCAACTCTTGAGCCACGATCGCCCCAACAGGTCAGTAGGTCTGCTCAGTCACTAACGTTGCCGACACTGTCATTTTAGACTCCAAGAGCAACAGGATGGACTCTTCTTGAGCTCCTGTGCAGAGCTGATTATTAAAAATGACATGATAAAGAGTCATGCCATCTTGCCTATTCCAGCTACCACAGGGCAAGAGGTGCTCCAGTTTCGAAGGGTAAATTATAGTGTTTTACTAGTTTGAATATGAATACTTCTTCCAAAACTTGCTGGTGGATACTCCACCCTCTAACCCTCCAAATATGGTCACTTCTGGCCTGACAATGTCAATTCAATTCAACGTCTATTGCAGCATAACTAAGGGAGGATTCAGGGTCACCTGGTCCAGCCCTAACTATATGCTTTAGCAAAAAGGAAAGTTTGAAGCCTAATCTTGAAAGTAGAGATAGTGTCTGTCTCCTGAATCCAAACTGGAAGCTGGTTCCACAGAAGAGGGGCCTGAAAACTGAAGGCTCTGCCGGAGGTTCCTTCCTGTTAAAAGGGAGTTTTTCCTTCCCACTGTTGCCCTAGTGCTTGCTCATAGGGGGTCATATGATTGTTGGGCTTTTCTCTGTATCTACTGTACAATATAAAGCGCCTTGAGGGGACTTTTGTTGTGATTTGGCGCTGTGTAAATAAATAAAATTGAATTGAATTGAAGACTGAAGGCTCGGCCTCCCATTCTACTAGGAACAACAAGTAGGCCTGCAGAGCGAGAGCGAAGTGCTCTAATAGGGTGATATGGTACTACAAGGTCATTAAGATAAGATGGGCCCTGATTATTTAAGACCTTGTATGTGAGGAGCAGGATTTTGAATTCAATTCTAGATTTCGGGGCTTGTAATGGAATGATGGACAGTATCCTGTAGGATCTCCTCCCAGATGCAGCCAGGTGGAATCTGGGATGCAGTCAAAACATGATGTTGTATTTGTGTTCTACTGGATTTAGGTCATGCAACTCTTGGGGTCAGTCACTGATATTATTATTATTATCGTGATGATGATGATGATGATGATGATGATTCCTTCGTCTTCCAGAAACTCTCTCCATACTCTGACCACATGAGGCCGGACACTAGGCCGAATCCAGGAGCCACTGCACCATCATAGTGTCTGACAATGTGATTTCATCCTGATACCTAGTCAGGGTGCCGTTGCCTAGCTTGTAGATATTCCTTCACGGATATGCCACCCTCAGACTTTCACTGACCAACCACCAAACTGGTCGTGATGTTACAGGCAACATAGCGTTCTCCACGGCTTATCCAGTACCTCTCAGATCCTTCACGTGTGCTTAGGGTGAACTTGCTTTCATCTGTGAAACGCACAGAGCATCTGAAGCGGACCTGCCAATTCTGGTATTCTATGGTAAATGCCAAAAAAACTATATAAGAGCCAGTCCATTTCCCACTGCACCAGTGAGCTGCAAACTATATCAAAAGCTTGTTGATATAGCTATCAAATGAACATCCTGTTAGGATGCCTGGGTCGTTGACCCAGGGGTTTTGAGTTTATTATATTATTTATACTTTCTAGTCTTTGGTTTCTTTGAGTTCTGTCTTATAGTTTATGTCTCTGTCTTCTCTAGCTGCTCTGTCTCCCCTGTCAGCTGTATCCCCTTGTCTAGTTCGCGTCTCTGTGTGTCCTTAGATGCTATATCCCCATGTCCAGTCAGTGTTTGTGTCTGCCCTGGTCCCACGTCTCTGTTCCCTCTGTTGCAGTGCATGCGAGTCTGTGTCTTTGTTCAGTCTGTGTTATGTGTTTCCTGTTTTACTTTGAAAGTCCATGTCTGATGTTAATGTGTCTGGTTTTGCTTCCCCTTGTCTCGTTAGGCCTGATTTGCCCCAGCTGTGTTTCCCTCCTGTTACCCATTCCCTGATTGCTCCCTCTGTGTATTTAAGCCCTGTGTTTCTTAGTGTCTGTGTTGTGATCTACCGTTTATTTTGCTGTGTGTTTTGTCAATCTGCCGGTGTTAGTTTATTTTTGACCTTTTTTCCCCAGTTATGTTATGTTTGAGTTCAGCATTAAAGCTGTTTTGGTTTAAGTTCTGTCTCCGGAGTCTGCACCTTGGGTCCTATTCCTGTCTGCACACAGCCACACCTAACACATCCTACCAAACAAAGTCTTTCAGAAATGTGTTTGAGTTGACACACACCAGTCTTATCTGATATTCCAGAGCGTGAGTCAATGCTGGCGTTCCGTTTCATTCGGTGCACAGTTGAACTGTCAAATGTACAAATATATTTGATTGTGGGATTTTGATAAAATACAGAAGTTGGCAGTTGTTGAGCGAAGTGTGGTCAAAATTGGTCCACTTGTCTAGGAGAAGATGAGGAACATACAAAAGCTACAGTCATTAATGAGCTAAATGATTTGTAATCAGTGTATTACACCTTCATTTGAACTGTCTAACTTTGTGTAAATACAGAGTTATATGCCTTTTTATTATGTGACAAGAAAAGCAGATTATTGTCAAGAATCAGAATATGATCAGACTGTTAACCTAAGTAAACATAAAAAGGTAGACATTCAAAATCCAGACAACAAACCAGTTTAAACCGGTTGTTGTTATGACTTCACTGCATGAAATCGTAATTTGCATCAGTGGGAACAAGAGCTGGCCATTTATTTTCACACCACACAACAAAGAACCGCAGTGCTGAGACCAGCCCTCATCCAGTCACCTCGAGTTGAACTGTGGAGCTACCAGGGCCCCGATCAATTCAATCTGAAGCAGATCAGGTTAACACTTATCAAAAAGTGGCGGACGGAGAGGCAGTGACACCAGCGACAAAACAAAAACACTTGAGAGTAAGAGTTGATTCAAGTTGATTACATTTTATTTTGTACATTTTTAAAAAGGAAAAACATATTTTTAACAAAAAACAGTTGCTTCAAGGCATCTTATACTGTAGAGTGTTACGCTCCAGTCTAGGGATACAGGAACGCAGCATAAGAGTTGGAAAGATTGACCCCGCCCTGGTCCCCAAAACCATACGATCAGGGGGCCAATCAGCAGCCGTCAGCTCATCCAATCAGGGACCTGCAGAGACTTAAAGACACAGACAAAGAAACAGCCACCAAAACTAATTATGGCCAGGGCCATAACACCCCCCTTCCCAAGACCAAACATCTCTCCTATAGATGTTTGACACTTAGGTGTTCAGAAAACCACGCCATCTCTTGCTTACAGTGAGCGAGAGATGGCTAGCAAGAGGACCTAGGGCATCAGCTAACTGGTCTGTAAGAAAAAATTGTGATAACCAAATTTTTACCTCATGGAGACTTGTAAGGAAGAGGACTCCCTTACTACATTTATTTATATTGTTTATATTGTCTGTATAGCACTTTAGAGCACACCTTTCACTTTATTAAAAGCACCTTAATAAGCACTTTATTTAGCATTGCACGTTAAGCATGGATTTGCATAGTAAAACATTTGCACACAAGAAGTTTAATTATTTATTGAATATTTATTGGGAATTTTAAAAATCAGTCGGTAGCCTTGTTTCAGATCCTGCACAGTTGCTCCTCATCAAGGAATGTGGTGGTAGTCTGTGAGGAGAAAGGAATGATGATTGAGAGGAAGTAAGATTTACCACCAACAAATGCGGGTGTGAAAATCTAGAGATCAAAGTAATAATGATGGATTGGATTTATATAGCGCTTTACAATGCCACTATTCATTCACTCTCACATTCACACACTGGTGGAGGCAGCTACAGTTGTAGCCACAGCTGCCCTGGGGCAGACTGACAGAACAGAGGCTGCCATATCGCGCCATCGGCCCCTCTGGCCAACACCAGTAGGCGGTAGGTGAAGTGTCTTGCCCAAGGACACAACGACCAGGACAGGGAGCCCAGGGATCGAACCGGCGACCTTCCGGTTACAGATACGCTTCCCAAACCCTTGAGCCACGGTCGCCCGGTGATGCAAATAAGTGTTTGTAAGATATGATTACTCACCTTTCTTGCCTGTGTCCTCTTCAAGGTGTTTGAGCAAATGTTTAGTGAAGTGTCCTGTGTGTCGAAGCTTCGTTGCCCGTGTCGGGTAATCTCGGGGGAGTTTTTTTTTTTTTTTTTTTTTTATTAACAATTGGAACAATACAGTCACAAACAAAATAATACATTATAGTGCAAATGAACTCTCGTGGAGGATAAAAAAAAAAGAACATAGTCAATACAACAAAACTAACAGCAAGGATATGGGGGGGAGGGGGCTAGACAAAAGATCCACAGTATTAATGGGGAAGAAATTAAAAGGAGCACAGGTTGATACACAATATAGGTAATAATCAAAACAGTAGCAAATGGGAAATGTCATCATAGATTGCGGTAAATCTGCTTGACTTCAGTTTTTTAAGTGACATGAAATAATGTTTAAAGTCATTGATGAACCAAGTAAAGGATGGTTTTCTATTCCTCCATTTACAACAATGTATATGGTATTTACCTAACAGGATGACAATGTTATCTCGGGGGAGTTTTTGTGAAGCACGTATCGAGGCTTGCTTTGATTACGTGACGGTCGAGGCCTCGCGGGCAGTCCGTACCATGTGACTGATTCAGGAACTGGCTCGCCGGTTCGCGCCAGATTCAAAATAAAATGGACAGCAAAACAAAGCTGATTTCCCCATCACATTGTGTTGTGGAATTGGACTACATACGTGCTACAGAGTTACTTGAGCATTTCTTCTTCGATGGAACCAGTAAGAAAGAGATTTTTTTAAAATTTCATCTCTTCTAATAAAGTATGCACACAGTCATAAATGTCACGAATGATAAGCACCATAATATAAATAAACAACACTACAGATCCTATAATCTGATTTCTGTCTTTTAGTTTATTAAAAAGTGAAGAACCACACACTAGTTTGTGTCATTATCCAGATGTACATAAGCATGATTACCAGTGTTGGGACTAACGCGTTATTAAGTAACGTGTTACAGTAACTACGTTATTATTGTGGTAACGAGCACGGTAACTAGTTATTATGCCAAAACCAGGAACGCGTTACTCGTTACTGGGATTTAGATAGGGTCGTTATTCGTTACTTCGTGTGGTGGCATCGCGGAGCTTCCACAGATTCAGTAACATTAGCAAGTGGTGGAAGCCAGCAGGTGGAGGAGGGAAAGGGGATGCAGGAGGAGGAGAGACCCGAGGCAGCCGCCGGTCCAAGTGTGAACTGAACTTCAGGTAAGAAGTTATGACCTGCAGTCTCTCTGGGTCAGATATGAACCAAGTTTAGGTGGAGTTTATTTTCGTTATGCTGACTTTTTCCGTACTGCGTGCTAGCTAGCATGATGGAGTTTCTATACAGCTGGGTGGTGCTATGAAGTTAATGATGTTGAACTTTATTTTGTTCATAAGTTATTAGAGTTGCCAACCGTCCCGTCTGGTATTCAGAGAAAATATTACGCGTTTCTTATTGAGGTGAAAAGGAACAGTTTGTCCCGTAATTCAGCTACAATGAAAAAGACACAAAGCTGGAGTTACTCTGTGTTTACGCTGCACAGCTGCCTCTTCTTCTCTCATTCTCTCCCCCTCCCTCTCCCGTTTCTACTTCAATCATGAAACTGATCAATGATCAGCTGATCGGCTCTCTTGTTTATTTATCGCCCACTTTGCGCCAGAAACAGGAAACCAGCAGATGTCGCGCTAAACAACAGCAGCACGTTTAAGCTTGATCAGCTGTTGTTAGAATGTATTTAATATTAATTTCTAGTATCAGCTGATGTTTGCTGGAGCCACAGCTGGAAAGCTGCTGGTCATGATATGGTTTGGTTATCTGGTGAGAGGGAAACATGAAGATGAAACAGGAGATGTCCTTACTGAATCATCAGAGCTGAGCAGGTGATGGAGAAACAGGTTTACCTTTTAGGTGACATGAATGAGTTGAAGTTATGAACTGTTTCTGAGAGACAAATAACACCAGGATCCTTTTTTAGGTAGCTGACAGCTGGTAACTGTGCAGGGGCGGGTCTAGCAAAGTGTTGCCAGGGGCCAGGTAGGGCATTAACAGGGAGAGGGGGGCACAAAGAAATACTTTTCTTTCTTATTCTCATTTCAAATGTCTCGCTTTTAAAAAATAATTATCTGAGTCTTACAACAAACGATTGATAGATTGATGCATATATACCATCAAAACAGTGAACATCACTGTCACAACAGTGTTTATTTTCATTCAAAGGCTTTATGATTTTTGCTATAATGGTGGGTCGGTCTCTAGTCAAATTCCCCGGGCCGATTGTTTTGTCCCAGTCCAGCACTGTATGCAGCTCAGCTGCAGTCTGCTGTTACCTACATCTTCCTATTCAGAAGGCAGAATTTCTGAGTTCTGAGTACAATCAAAGCACCACGACTGCAGTTTTTGTGTTGGATGTAAAAGGCGCACATGACTCTGTGACGTAGGCTAGAATCATGGCAGCAGTCAATGACGGTCCAGGCGTGGGATTTCTCTCGTGGAAATGTGCACATTATCTTTTCCTTTCTATTGGTAGGTGGCACAGTGCACTGTGGCAAGTAAACAAGCTAGAAGACTGGCAAAGTTATGGAAGCAACACATTAACAAGAGAATTCTGAGTTAAACCAAAGTTACTTTCCCTAGTAACTAGTTACTCTGAAAGTAACAAGTAACTCGAAGTAACTGAGTTACTTTTGATAGAAGTAACTAGTAATGTAACTAAGTTACTAATTTAAAGTAACTTACCCAACACTGATGATTACACAGTTACACAATCATACCAAAACTCTGTCCTGATAGTTTCCACTTTCTCTTTTGTATCAGACATACTGAGACAATATTCGGGATAAATAACCATGAAAACAATTTATTTATTCAGTTTAGAGGTTTACACATCACATCATTATAATTAAAGAGCCTTTTTCACTTGAATCGTTCACTTGATGGCGCAGTAGAGCAAATGAATCATCACAATGCTTCGAACCTTGAGTCGACCAGTTGGATGGAAAGCTTCAGTTCATCGCGAGGTTTCATCTCAGCATCACGACGTTAGTGCTTTGCTTCTATGTCTCGTCGTCCCCAATTGGCTCCAGCTGTCATGCCACCTGTTCCTCGTTCCCTCATGTTCCAGTTTGTGTATTTATAGTGTGTGTCATCTCATGCTTGTTGCTGGTTCATCGGTGTTGTTTCCCCGAGTCTCCCTGCGTCTGTTTAAAGGTTTCTGGTTTATTTTTCTTAGTTTTTCCAGTTTAGGTATTCTTAGGTTCTGCATGCCATCCTCACTGCTGTTTGTACTGTCACTGTTAAAATAAAGCTCACTCGCCACAGAAGCCGTGCTTGCATCAAGGGGCATTCTCAAACACCACATGTCTCTGTGCGCTCTGGGTGAAGTAGTCTCCCATCTTAAGCCCTCTATGTGTCACCTCGACACTCTCCCCTCTCGCCTTTCCAAAGAAGTCTTTGACACTATTGGACCTAATTTATTAAACCTCCCTTCTAATGCGAACCATCCCAGCTGATCTTAAGCATGCTACAGTGCACCCATTTCTCAACAAAACAAATCTTCATGCAACAGCTCTCTCAAATTTTAGACCAATCTCTGAACTCCCCTTCCTGCCCCAAATCCTCAAAGAAATGATCTTCCTTCAGCTCCAGGCTTTTCTGGAAATGAATGACACATTTCAGTCTGGTTTCAAAGCATTACTGATCAGCCAGGCTCTGCTCTCTCGACTTCAGCGTGTTCAGGATGCTGCAGCCCGACTCTTGACAGGCACTTGTAAACACGACCATCTTTCTCCAGTCTTGGCTCGTTTGCATTGTCTTCCTGTATGTTATAGAATTGATTTAAAGATTTTATTCCTTGTTTTTAAGTCTCTAAATGGATTAGCTCTGTCTTACCTCTTAACCTGTTAACTAAAAATACTCCAATTAGCACTCTTAGGTCAGCTGATAAGTTACTTCTGGTTGTTCCTAAAACCCAGAGGAGACCGGGCCTTTGTGATTGCTGCACTTTGGAACAGTCTGCCTCTTCAAATTAGTGTCTCTTCAACACTCAACATCTTTAAAACCCATCTGAAAACCCATCTTTACTCACTAGCTTTTAATTGTGACTGAGGTTTTTACTGTTTACTGTGTACAACACTTTGATCAACCTGTGTTGCTTTTAAATGTGCTTATAAATAAATATATTGATTGAATGAAACGGTGCAGGTGGCTCCAGCAGATTATTAAACAGAATATGTGACAGCAATTGTTCCTTTGTAAAAAAACAAAAAACATGCAGCTGCTATATGTCAGGCAAGTGACCCCAGATTCTTCAGCATTGCGTGATATCAGTAAATATGATGTGAGGGAAATGAATGACACTCCTCCTTTGGTGGTGATATTGTAAGTGAGGTTATTTATTGAGCGCTTTTTGTAGACAGGCAGTCACAAAGCGCTGTACACAAGGGTTAAAATAAAGAAAACATTAAGTAATAAAATAGACAATGTAAATAATGCAAATTCAAAACAATTCAAAAGTGTTGATTCACAGAAGGCCTGTTGAAACAAAAACGTTTTTAACTGCTTTTTGTCACGGTCCGCTGTGACGGACCGAGTGGAGAATGCGTGTAATGGACCCAGGTGCGTACACAAGTGAACAGACGGGAGTGAACTTTAACAGAAGGCGAGCCTTTAATATGGCTGAAAACAAGGTGTGCAAATACAGCAGGGATGGCGTGGCTAAACAAAAACCTAAACTGGGAACAAACTATGGTGAGGCTATGGCTTGGAAGACAACAGACCAGGCATGGAAACACGGAGGGTGGGAACACAGACGACGCGACACAGACTGTAAGAAACACAGAGACTAAATACACATGAGGGATGATCAGGGGAAGTGGCCACACATGGGAACGCAGCTGACACACATGAACTTAACGACAGGACAGGAGGAGTGAAACTGAATACACAGACAGTGAATGCAGGCCTTCAAAGTAAAACAGGAAACATGAGACATGAACCGGGGAGACGTAGTACAGGGGGAGGTGACATGACTGACAGCATGAACTTGACAGTACAAGACACACAGACGTAAACACACGAAGGGCAAGGGAGACGTAATGCAAGGGTAACATAATTACAAAAGGACTGGACTACCTTAAAGAACCTAAGCAAACAATAAACATCAAAATAGGTTAAGCATAACACACTGGGTCACACGACCCAGGACCATGACACTTTTTAAAGGATTCCACAGAGTCAACCAAACGTAGCTGTGGAGGTAAACTGTTCCACAGCCTTGGTGCAACAGACTGAAAGGCTCCGCCCCTTTAGTCTTCAGTTGTGTAACAACGAGCGGAGACAACGAGCAGCAGTGTATTTTATAAGAAGCTTGGATAAATAATCTGGGGCCATTTAGTGCTCTACTTGTTAAAACAAGAATTTTAAAACAAATTCTAAAATCTATTGGGAGCCAATGTAAAGAATATAAGATGGGAGTAATGTGAGCTCGCTTGCTAGAACATGTTAGTAGCCTGGCCACTGCATTTTGTATAGCTTGGAGGCAAGAAAGAGATGATTTATCCAAGCTGGTAAACAGGGAATTACAATAACCTGAACGCGATGACACAAATCCATGAACAATTGGTGCAATATATTGCACCAATTGTTCATGCATTTGTGTTAATGAGTTAATGAGTTAATCACTTGTTCTCCTTCTAAGCTGCCTGTGAGACTGCCACAAAAGTACCATTGAAATACCTGCTGAGAAATTTCACAAAGGGAGCCTCTCCAAATTACAATGTGCTTTGAGAAAGCCAGCTACCAGGCTGACTGTCTGACTGACTGTCGGACACGTGATCAGGTCTCTGTAAAAAGGATTGCAGTGATTTCTGGCATGACTTCCAGAGTATGGCTGGGTAAGTGGATACCCAACTAGGCTGAGCGAGGGGCTCCACTATTAGCAATGATACACAGGAGGGGAACTGACTCCAAATGACAAACTGAAATAGACTGGTGAGCAAACAAAAGCTTTCACTGACTTTACAAACTGCATTAAGTGTGCTGAAGATATCTACCTATTCGGAACCATGGTAACAGGGTTCTTGCTGATCGGAGCTGGCTTGGCTCTGGCTTATCGGAGAATTAAGGAAGCGGAACCGGCTGTTCAAACCCCCACAAAGCTGCCCGCTGGGATTGAAATGATGGGACGAGACGCGACTTCTCAGAACGGGCTCATTGAGAGCAGCATGGTTAAGAGCTTGGAGACGCTTACAGCTGCCGTGAATACTCAGAACAACACCTCTGAGCGTATATTGGATTACATCAAGGAAAAGTCCACTCAGAACAACATCTCTGAGCGGAAGTTGGATTACATCTTGGAAAAAGCTGACTGCGGTCGTGAGGTCTCAGAATCTGCTCTTTGAGCAAAAGAATGACAAGACCACGGAAATGAAGGTTAATACCATCATGGGGAAGCTCGCGGTTCTCCAACGGGAGATTGAGAGACCAGTGTCGGAGTGTTAAAGAACAGCTTTGAAATTCTCACGAGTTGTCGCAAAAGAAAAATCACCATCATAATCCAGCTACCCCTTCGGAGCCAGCTGTGGGCTCGAGGCTGGAGCCGAACAAAAGCTCCCTGATAACGACTGTGTTTAGTCTGTTCTTCCCATTCCCTACAAGGTTGGCTGGGTTGGCTGGAAGACTGTTTACTTAGCCTGGCAGGGCGAAGGACACTGTCTCAGCTGAACTATGGACACACACACACAGACATATACTGATACTGATAAGCACTCACTGACGCATCACCCTCCCTACGCCGGATCCAACGCCACCTCCAACGCCACCTCCAACGCTTACCTCCCCTCTGATGTGGACATCGGGTTGGCTGGAGGCGCAGTCGAAGATTGCAGCGGTCCCAGATCAGATGTACACACTGGGACTCTTTCCCATGTTGCTGTCTGTGTTTATTGTGCTATGGTGTGTTGATATCTGTGCATTCCTGTATTATCCTTCTGTGTTACACATTTCGATGTTTTTTTTCTCGCTACCTGGCCTGACCTGTCTCCCCAATGTGATGTTTGTATTGTATGTACGGTCGGCAAGGTCTGTCATCTCGGTTGTGGGTAAAAGACCTGCAACTGACACATAAAGGCTATCTCATCATCTCATCATCTCATCATCTCATCAAGTTTTTTTCATAAATATAAAATAGTCATTACTTTTTACATTTTCAATCCTTCAAGCACCTTTTTTTTGTACAATGCACTTGTTTGAAGACAACCTCAAAACTCACCATATCAGCAGTGCTACTGGAAATTATTGTACGGTGGTCCCTCACTATAACGCGGTTTACCTTTCGCGGACTCGCTGTTACGCTGATTTTTTATTTTTTAATTTACAGCACATTGTGTTGTGCGTTCTGATTGCTGTAGACCATTGTCAATCAATCTAGTGGCATGTCTCCTGTACAGCAGCGGTCCCCAACACCCGGGCCGTGAGAGCTGAGGCTCGGGTGTGAAATGTATGGTTTTCTGAGGTTTTATCGTTAATTCGGTTTCCCTGGGTCTTTTGCCGTGTTGTAGTCGTGTGTCCTATTTTGAAAGAACTATTTACGCGTTACCGTAGCGACCAGAGAGCATTAAGAAGCAGAGAGGAGGATGTTACTCTCAATGTTGTTGGCGCATTTCAGGAGGATGCTGCTAATAAAATTACACAATTACACAGTGAATTCATGTTTATTATTATATTTACAAAATACCACATTTTTTGTCTTGGTCGTATCATTTTATTTTGTTGTATTTATCCGCGACATCTTAAAGGCCGGTCCATGAAAATATTGTCTGACATTAAACTGGTCCGTGGAGCAAAAAAGGTTGGGGACCGCTGCTGTACAGCTCAGAATGCGTTCAGCTTGTCTTGAAGATTGTAAGTTTTCTCCCCAACAAACACAACAATGCCGACGAAACGTTTTGCATTCTATAATACTGGACTTATGTTTCTACGAAGGTTTGAACTGTTTAAACAAAAGAGAAAAGTGTGAAAATGTTCGTGCCTGTCTGAGGAAAGTAAAGCATGTAGTGAGGGAGTTTTACAGTTTTAAAACATCTATAATAATTGTAAAAAATAAAGTTGGCTACTTTGCAGATTTCACCTGCCGCGGGTTATTTTTAGAACGTAACTCCCACGATAAACGAGGGACCGCTATATTATTCATAGTAGAGTCTGGGACATCTAATTGATTAACATCAACATTGATTATTGTGCTCTATTATTTTTGTTCAAGGAGAGCAAAAAATATAAAACTCTCTCTCAGCTTGTTTGTTGCCAAAAATGGCCACTTTTGTGTATGTTCACAAAATGTTATAAAATGTATATTTATTAAAACATTTTTCTACTTTTACCGACTTGACTCTTTAAATTAGCTCCAGTCCTTTTCATCAAAACCAAAATTTTATCTACATTCTTTTTTTTACTCTTTAAATGCCAGTTAGGTTATATATATTACCAGTAACCTTTCAGATAAAAAGGTTTATTTATTTATCTTTTCATCTGAGCATCGGGGACAAGGCTGTCTTGCACTTGTTGAGGTCACTATAGTGTGCGCCCCATTTCTTCCAGGATCACTCTTCATTTGTAGGTTTTAGTGGACTCCTACTACTGTGAAGTGATTTTCATGGGACAGAGGCTTGTATTCCAAGATCTGGGAGATTGTAGAAATGAGCAGTGATGCCCTTCTTGCCATCTTTCCAGAAAAATAAGTGATCTAGAAGCTGTTAGGCTTATTTACACCAGCAGCACTTTCTGCACCTGCATAAACTCCAGGACACATTTACTAACAGTGTTTGTTGCTGTATGTGCTGCAGCTTTGAATTTGTTTTTGAGAGTTAATATTTTGGCTATGGTGTCTTGTTGTGAACTCTACAAGAGTAAAACGGTTTTTAGCAGGTGCTTCAAAGCTAAGTTTGACTGGGAAACTCAAACTCAACAGAAATTCAATGCAGCCTGTGTAATATTTAATGCGTCATTTTTTCCCCCAGTCTATCTTGCAAACACATATTTGTGCTGCAATGCCATGCACAAACTATTGGTGTCACGGAGGAGCAGGGAGGACTCGGCGCAGACTGAAATCTCAGAAAAAACAGGTTTATTTACACACTCCAGGTGCACTATATACAGGTGAAGGAGAAGGGGGCCAGGGTTCCCAGGGGTGCAGAGCGGGGTCGGGAAAAGCGTCCAGAGTCTCCAAACCAAACACGAGAAATCTGCATACAGAGAACAAGGGTTAGCACGGAACTTTCACGGACAGAGCTCAAAACTGGCTGAGGCTAAAGTAGCACTGACGAGCGTTATTCAATAGTCCAGCGGCGAGGTGCTCTCAGTCACTGCCTTAAGTAGCGGGAGCAAACAAGGTGAGGAGCCACAGGTGATTGCCTACAGGTGGTGGAGGCCGGGAGCTCACAATGAGCTCCGCCCAGGCAGCGAGCAGAGAGAGAGGAGAGAGAAAAGACAAAACATAACATGTAGCCACACAGGGCCAGCCGAGCAGGCACGGGGACCATGACAATTGGACCCTTAAGATCAAACCTATGTCATTCTTTTGGTCCACTGCGGTGTAGTAAGCCATCAAACACCCCTGTTTGAAACTAAAAATATTACATGAAATTTGTTGTTCAGCCAAAAATGGGTAAATGATGTAATTTGGTTAAAAAAAACAAAAAAAAACAAAACAACAACAACAACAACCATAATTTTTATGTGCTGAGTTTAGAATAAAAGCAATTTTACCTAAATTGCATGATTTAGCACTGTCAACAACAAGGAATTTAAAAATGTCATAATAATGGGTTTCAAGTGGCCAAAAGCTGAAAACAATCTAGACCCTTTCATTCCATTTGCATTAACACAGCAAAAATGGTCAAAAAAAGAAAGAAAAAGGAAGTGAAGTGGCCACATAAGGCCAGGATAGAGCCCAGAGGGTTAATGCGTAAAATGTATAAAAATATTATGGATTACAGGGTAATACATTAATGTTAATAGCAACTGTAAGCTTTTTATTTTGAAGTTACAAGTATAAACAATTCTGTTACATTTACACTTAATTTTTTTACTATAAGTATGGACATGGAAACAAGTAAACAACATTTTATAACAAGTTT
The DNA here is from genome assembly GCF_964374335.1 of Astatotilapia calliptera. Taxonomy (NCBI): domain Eukaryota; kingdom Metazoa; phylum Chordata; class Actinopteri; order Cichliformes; family Cichlidae; genus Astatotilapia; species Astatotilapia calliptera. The sequence goes on along the minus strand of NC_137432.1, from coordinate 2,475,655 downwards.
AACTGGAATTCTGTACACTGAAAAAAAACCAACCCAACAACACATAAAAACACAAACAAGCAGCCAGTGCCTTCATCTGTCCATTAAGTGTCAAACGTCACATGACCCGTAGTCCCTGCTCGTCAGCACATGCTTTTAAAAAGAGCTCCATGTCCTCTGCAAACTGAAAAACATAAATAAAGTATGAAATAGTAAATGCCATGAAGTGCAGTGAAAAATACACAAATAAAATGAAACATAGAGTGGCTAGATGAACATAGTTGTCAAGTTGAATGCTTCTGTGAGAAAGAGAAAGGATAATTACATTTTTGCAAATCATTTTTCTCGCTTTTGTTTGTCTTTAATATTAGCTACATAGAGATGTGAGAGATGTTTGTGCAGCAGCATAGATGTCCTCTCTGTCTGGTCGAGGTGAGTTGGACTATTTGCTGGATGGAAGAAAGTGATTGTGGCTGCTCTATCTGGGACAGCAGAGAAGGACACTGAGGAGTGAAGAGAAATGAGGTGCCAGTTTGTGACCTATTTATGGAGGATAAGAGAGTTTATGTCTTTGGGACGTACTGCGTGTGTCTGTGCACATATTTGGTAACACACATGAGACTCATTTGCAGGTATTTATCTCCATACATATCATCAGACAGCTAACACCAGCTATTTTTAGGGCCTGGACAGTCTGTGTATGTGTGAGTGACTCTGTCCATGAATATGAGAGCAGTCTTCAGTCTGAGAGCTCAGATAGCCATACATGACAAAGGGACAGAATTATTGTTGGTGTGTATGCAGAAAGAAGGCCGTGTGGTTGCTACTGTCGAGCAGCATATGTGTCTAGTCGAACACCACCTTCCCCCAAAACACACTCCCCAAAGTGACGTAATTAATCTCATGAGCCTCCGTGTTATGGCCAGTACTATTTTATTTTTAGCCATGCATAGTAGAACACATTGGGCAGAGTCACACTTGCATTGCTCCATTCCAGAAGGTCTCAGGTTGCCACAGATCACACTCACCAGTGTATGTGGTCTAGGAGCTCTCCCCAGAGGTTTGTAGTTGTAAACTGTGATTTGCTCAGAACTCATTGTTGCATTTTGTTTAAAAAGTAAACATACTCCTGTACAAACGCCATCCACTGGACCAGGTCTAGGCACTTTTTTGGGTGAAATCAGTCAGGGGGCTGGGCAGGTCCGCAAAACCGGTCATGAACCAAAAATAGCAACGAGCCAATCCCAAGAACTGCCTAATTAGTCAATAAGACTCTGGAGAGTCTGGAGAAAAGAGAATCTGCCAGTAGTCCTGGTTATTTCCAGTTTGGAAATCCAGGGGCTCGTCAAACCGGGGCATGGAATAAGCACCAAGCTGAGACACTTCATTCAGTTTAAAACTCTTCTTAACACATTTTTATTTGCTGAAGCCTTTTGCCCTCTTTAAGGGGTTAACTCAGTTTGTTTTAACATGTTTTATCTTATTTATTCATTTATTTATTTTATTTTACTTATGCTTTTTGTATATGTACAGCACTTTGTGAACCCTGGTTTTATGTTAAAGTGCTTTATAAATAAAGCTGATATGGTATAATTATAATTATAGTTGCAGTACAGTGGCCCTTGTTTATTGCGGGAGTTATGTTCTAAAAATAACCCACGATAGGTAAAATCTGCAAAGTAGCCAATTTTATTTTTTTACAATTATTATAGATGTTTTGAGACTGTAAAACCCCTCACTGCATGCTTTATACACTTTTCTCAGACAGGCATGAACATTTTCACACTTTTCTCTCTATTTTAAACACTCAAAGTTCAAACCTTTGTAGAAAAATAAGTCCAGTATTATAGAATGAAACCAAAGGCACCTGTAGGTGATGATGTTTAGTTGACACTGTTGTGTATCTTGGCGAGAAAACTTACAAACATAAAGTACAGCACTTCAGGGTCACACTGCTAGCGATCGAAGATTTATGTAAATTTGACAGGCTGAACGCATTCTGAGCTGTACAGGGGACACGGCATGGAGGAAATTGATTGACAGTGGTCTGCAGCCAATAAGGACACAGAACACTATAAGCTGTAAAAAAAAAGAAAAAAAAAGGGGGGGGGGGGGGGGGAAGGACAATTTAAAACTGCTGGCTAGGGTTAAACATAAATTCATTGAAATTATAATTCATGTCTGCAGTAATTACACGAGTTATGTCAGTTGGAGGTAACTAAAATTAATACTGAATCAGTGTGTAACTGAAACAATGTCAGACAGGTGGTCTTTTTTACTGAAAGAAGTTCGGGAGACAATCTAGCAGTTCACGCCGTTTTATCATGCGGCAGTTGCAGATTCGGCTTGCACAGCTGTTGGTCTTCTCTATGTCAGGTCGTCTGCTCACAGAGAAGTGAAGTACAGTTCATAATTCAAAATATATATCAGACACATGAAAACAGGAAACATTTGTAATTGGCTATTGATGTGCAGATTCCCGGTTTTAGACTCGGTGCTCCCTGATTTGTTCTCCTCGTGGTCCTTCTGCATGGCAACGGTCTTTGACCTCAAGTCAGGGATCTTCTCCTGTGTGAGAAAACTCCTTCCTACCTTACAGTTGTTACCAGACATGTTATTTCCAATTTAACTGACAAATCACAAGTTTCAATTATTTTTGACTGGAACACCATGTTGTACCCCACACAAAGCCAAGGCAGCCTCTATCTATCTGAAGCAGTGTTCTATAAGTGTGGAGCAATTTACCTTCAACACTCAACTCTATGCCTCTTAGTTTACCCTTCACACTGTGGGGTTAGTGCTCATATCCTTCTAACAAGGAGTGTATCAACTCTATTCTGAGCATGCATTGCAATGCATTTTAAAAATGAACTTTATTAAAAAGCTTCTACCCCATCGGACCAGAATGGACATGTCCTAAAAACGATTTGGGCTTTATAGATAATTGTGAAACATTATGGGGGAAACCTGGTCTTGTTAGCACAAGCGGCATCCATCCCACTTTGGATGGAGCAGCTCTCATTTCAAGAAACCTGGCAGCAATTTTTCACACCAGCCTATTAATCAACCAGCAGGAGCTGCGAGGGCTACGCCGCAAACTTGCACTAAAAAAATCTGTGAAACAGCGAGGTGAAAGGTGAACCGCGTTATAGCGAGGGACCGCTGTAATTTTGAAGGTAAGTCACAACATACCCTTCGTAAATACTAATGTATAGAAACCGTTACCAGCAATCATTCATTTTTGTGTGGTTTTCACGGTTTGTTGACATGCTGTGTAGGTGTGTACTTGACGAGCTAATCTCGACATAACGGGGAAACATCTGGTTTGACTGTTCTTCACCTGTAGTTTGAATGCTGAACATTTGCCTGTTTAGATCATGAGACCAGTCACTATACAGAGATGTGCTTCTGAGTGTGGACGATGTCTCTTCTGCTGCAGTGATGCAGTTCTGCTTGTGTTGAGTGATGTAAACAACTGATCGATCTAAACGCTTTAAACGTCAAAATTGATCATTAGATTTGTTATGACACAGCAGCGGTGAGTGTTCCCACCTTCTGCTCTTTGTAACTTAACGCCATCTTTCTGTTTTCGAGTTCTGGACATGATTTTGGAGGATATCTTCGCAGTAGCGATTGACCGCAAAGTAAAGCTGCCGGAAATGTACAACCCCACATCCGGTCTCAAACCAGGAAGTTAGCATTGTCTCGTGCACATAGTCAATACCTGTTTCACCTTACTCACTTTATTTAAACCCTACAGTTCCAGGATGTTATCTTAATAGTCATAGATTGGGACATAATTGTAGATAGTAAGTTGACTGCAGTAGATTAAAGCTGAAAATATGAAGATGGCCATTCTTGGGAAGGTAAAATAGTAATAATAGTGAATTTTTTAAAAAAGGAGAGAAGAAAAAGAAAGAGCAAACGCGCTCTAGTGTGAACCCTCAAAGCGGCCCGCATGCGCAAAAGAAGATGTCACACACAACACGCTCTGTTTAGACCCAGACCAAACAGGATTGTTGGCCGTTAATATAAAGACTTGTTTCGGACTTTACGTTTCCCAATTTTGCTTTAAGTTATAGTTATTTTGGTATTTACATACGGCCAAATAATTATCCTTATTGCTGTTTTAGAGGAGCGGTGCTTCAAAGGATAGCTGCAGATTTCTGTCAGAATCTGCAGATTATACAGTACAAATAAAATGTTCATGGTTCTCCAACGTTGTCTTCCAGACAGTTTCACTAACATCTACATGGGATGGCCAGGAAGCGTTCGCAATGTCTTATTGGGCGCTTCTCTGGAGCTGATAATTGGCGTCTGTCTTGTGTCAGTGACGTAAAAGACGGATTTAATGCGACATGACTATTCAAACAGCAGTCGCTTTCTAAAACATCAGATATGTATCGGATTCAGCACCACATACGAAAGTGACCCAGATCGGATTTGAAAATATCGGATTTGTACTGTTCACACTGTCATAGCATGATTGGATATGGGTTGCATAGGGTCAGAAAAGTCGGACTTGATGCGATTTTTCCTGCAGTGTGAAAGTAGCCTTAGTCTCTGAAGTTTAAAAACTTCATAATGACAGGCTGAGGCACCTAGGAATTATTTGAGGGAAGACTGTGACATCTTTCAACATCCAGTGGGCTCCTTAGAGTGTTTTGGAGAGCCAGCTCTCCATGAAAGCGCATGCATCTCTTCGTTCTGCTCCTTCAGGTAGGTTGATCAATCTCAAGTTGGATCTGCGACTTGTTCTCTAGGTCATTGACCTTTGAACGGAGCGTCTCTGCCTCCTTTTCCAGCTTTTTAACTGCGATTCTCCACTTGTGTCACTCTCTCAACGCATCCCTGTATGTCTTCTCGCACAGCGGAAAGCACACGGTCCAGTCTGCCGGAAAACTCTGACTTAAGTGTGTCGAGAGCTTTCAGAATTTTCAACTTTTATTTTCAACTGGCAGTGTGCTGATGTAACAGCCTTGTTAGTTTCTTCCTCGTCCTCAACGCCATCATGTAGCACACTAGCTGCAAACTTTGTCATGTCCATTTCCTTGTGAGACATTTACAGTGGGGCAAAAAAGTATTTAGTCAGCCACCGATTGTGCAAGTTCCCCCACCTAAAATGATGACAGAGGTCAGTAATTTGCACCAGAGGTACACTTCAACTGTGAGAGACAGAATGTGAAAAAAAATCCATGAATCCACATGGTAGGATTTGTAAAGAATTTATTGGTAAATCAGGGTGGAAAATAAGTATTTGGCCAATAACAAAAATACAACTCAATACTTTGTAACATAACCTTTGTTGGCAATAACAGAGGTCAAACGTTTACTATAGGTCTTTACCAGGTTTGCACACACAGTAGCTGGTATTTTGGCCCATTCCTCCATGCAGATCTTCTCGAGAGCAGTGATGTTTTGGGGCTGTCGCCGAGCAACACGGACTTCCAACTCCCGCCACAGATTTTCTATGGGGTTGAGGTCTGGAGACTGGCTAGGCCACTCCAGGACTTTCAAATGCTTCTTACGGAGCCACTCCTTTGTTGCCCGGGCGGTGTGTTTTGGATCATTGTCATGTTGGAAGACCCAGCCTCGTTTCATCTTCAAAGTTCTCACTGATGGAAGGAGGTTTTGGCTCAAAATCTCACGATACATGGCCCCATTCATTCTGTCCTTAACACGGATCAGTCGTCCTGTCCCCTTGGCAGAAAAACAGCCCCATAGCATGATGTTTCCACCCCCATGCTTCACAGTAGGTATGGTGTTCTTGGGATGCAACTCAGTATTCTTCTTCCTCCAAACACGACGAGTTGAGTTTATACCAAAAAGTTCTACTTTGGTTTCATCTGACCACATGACATTCTCCCAATCCTCTGCTGTATCATCCATGTGCTCTCTGGCAAACTTCAGACGGGCCTGGACATGCACTGGCTTCAGCAGCGGAACACGTCTGGCACTGCGGGATTTGATTCCCTGCCGTTGTAGTGTGTTACTGATGGTGACCTTTGTTACTTTGGTCCCAGCTCTCTGCAGGTCATTCACCAGGTCCCCCCGTGTGGTTCTGGGATCTTTGCTCACCGTTCTCATGATCATTTTGACCCCACGGGATGAGATCTTGCGTGGAGCCCCAGATGGAGGGAGATTATCAGTGGTCTTGTATGTCTTCCATTTTCTGATGATTGCTCCCACAGTTGATTTTTTCACACCAAGCTGCTTTCCTATTGTAGATTCACTCTTCCCAGTCTGGTGCAGGTCTACAATACTTTTCCTGGTGTCCTTCGAAAGCTCTTTGGTCTTGGCCATGGCGGAGTTTGGAGTCTGACTGTTTGAGGCTGTGGACAGGTGTCTTTTATACAGATGATGAGTTCAAACAGGTGCCATTCATACAGGTAACGAGTGGGGGACAGAAAAGCTTCTTACAGAAGACGTTACAGGTCTGTGAGAGCCAGAGATTTTCCATGTTTGAGGTGACCAAATACTTATTTTCCACCCTAATTTACGAATAAATTCTTTACAAATCCTACCATGTGAATTCATGGATTTTTTTTTTCACATTCTGTCTCTCACAGTTGAAGTGTACCTCTGGTGCAAATTACTGACCTCTGTCATCATTTTAGGTGGGGGAACTTGCACAATCGGTGGCTGACTAAATACTTTTTTGCCCCACTGTACCTTGTCTCTTCCTTCGGGTATAACAGGATAAGAGTTTAGAAAAGTGTGAAGTAGGAAATTTCAGAATTTGAAAAAAAAAAAAAAAAAAAAAAATGCAGCAGAGCTCCGAAACATGTGGCTTACAGCTACACCGTCTAAGCCAGAAGTCTAATTTAATTGTTACACCTGGTAGAGAAGCCACACTGATCATTTTATTAAAGATGAAAGAATTTAGACATTTTGTAACTCTCAGTGATGCGCAGTGTTCGTTTGACTTTGGGACCTGAAGCGGAGTTTAGGACCCAGATTACTCCGCGAGGCTCCTGACTACGGTAGCCATAATGATCCGAATATCCATCAAGCGGTGCGGCTTCGTAGCTTACCAAAGTCGTACTAAAACATTTTTTGACAGATTTTTGAGCACCGTATACCACATAAAATCCGTTTGAGGTCAGTAAGCACAAACAGAATTCATACATAAGGTGCACTGGATTATAAAGCGCACTGTCGATTTTTAAGAAAATTAAAAGATTTTAAGTGTGTCTTATACTTCAAAATATATGGTACATAAGGTTACAGATTTTTAGGATCACCTCTAAAGGCTGAAAAGAAACCCCAAAACAAGTGGATAAAAATCAAAAAAATAAATGAATGCATGAGAAAAAAAAAACAAAAAAAAAAACTGCTCTAAACAGACCATTACAGACTGAAGCAGGCAGAAAGGGCCAGAGGGATTCTCAGCTTCAACTTCAAAGTCTCACATAAAACACTGACCACAAACAGGAATACAGCATAAAAGACATTTATTTCTGGAAAACAACAACCTGTGAGAGTTCTCATGCAGTCTATCAAATTCCTACTCACACTGAAACATTTTACGAGCCTCTGGCTTTTCACCTGTGAGTTTTCTTGTGATGCATCAATATACTTTTTCGACTGAAACTTTTCCCACATGTTTCACAGGGATATGGCCTCTCACCTGTGTGGGTTCTCCTGTGAATATACAAATGGCTGCTTCGACTGAAACTTTTCCCACATATATCACAGGGATATGGCCTCTCACCTGTGTGGGTTCTCATGTGAATATACAAAGTACTGCTTCGACTGAAACTTTTCCCACATATATCACAGGGATATGGCCTCTCACCTGTGTGGGTTCTCCTGTGAATATACAAATTACTGCTTCGACTGAAACTTTTCCCACATGTATCACAGGGATATGGCCTCTCACCTGTGTGGGTTCTCCTGTGATTATACAAATTACTGCTTCGACTGAAACTTTTCCCACACGTATCACAGGGATATGGCCTCTCACCTGTGTGGGTTCTCCTGTGAATATACAAACGACTGCTTTGAGTAAAACATTTCCCACATGTATCACAGGGATATGGCTTCTCACCTGTGTGGATTCTCATGTGATCATACAAATTACTGCTTCGACTGAAACTTTTCCCACACGTATCACAGGGATATGGCCTCTCACCTGTGTGGGTTCTCATGTGAATATACAGAGTACCGCTTCGACTGAAACTTTTCCCACATGTATCACAGGGATATGGCCTCTCACCAGTGTGAATTGCAAGGTGATGTTTCCATGTACTTCTAGCTCTGAAACTTTTCCCACATGTATCACAAGGATACGGTTTCACATCAATGTGGGGTTTCTTTCTTTGGGCCTGATTCTTGATGGATTTTTGGCAAACATCAGACACAGTCCGGCTCTCCACATCATTGTGACTTCTGTCTCGCTTCTGTCTCTTCTTTGACACTGAGGTCACAGTTTCGCTTAGCCCTGACTCTTCACACTTGCTGGATTCTTCATCTGTGCTTTCACTTTGAGGAGAGTCATCACAGAGGAGCTGCTCCCCATCTCCTCCTGGTTCACTGTGCTCTCCTTCCTCAGCAGCAGTCACCATAAAGGTATCAGGCTCCTCCTTCAGTCCCAGCTGCTCTCCTTCCTGACTGCTGCACAGTTCCTCCTGTTCCTCTTTAATTTGTGGAGGTTCTGGGTCCTTCTGCTCCACACTGGAGCTCCTCTCCTGGTCACAGAGCTGCTGCTCAGGGAGAACCTCCTGTTCCTCATAGATATGCTGCTGTGGGACGTCTACAGGGACAGAAGAAAAAAGTTACTGATGCAACCACAGAAACATTAACAGGACTTTACAGCATGACTGCATCACTCATGTATGTGGACTGACACCCGAGTTCACCTGTTTTGTGGTTTGAAAGCCACAGAGTTTAGAGAAAATGGGTCTCAATTGTTCCCATACTACTGACACATACGGGATCACTGAGGGTAACAAATTTCCCACGTGTGGGACTAATAAAGGTTATCTTATCTTATCTTTCTCTTTTGCTCTTCTCCAGCTTTGACAAAAGTCCAGCTGGGATAACCACATTTACTCAGGGCCTTCTTGATTAGGGATGGGTATCATTTAGGTTTTATCCGATACCGGTGCCAAATCGGTACTTTTGAAACTGTGCCGGTGCTTAAACGGTGCTCAAACCGGTGCTTAAAGAATGGAGAACACAAAATTGGTCCAAAAACCTCTCATGTTCAGCTGTTTTTTTGTAAAAAGATAACAATGTTAGCCTTTTCTGCAGCTATAGGGCATATATGGTATCACTCTTGGATGGAAGCAGTGCTTAAACAGTGGAAAAAAAACAAAACAAAACCATAAACCTTGTCCAAAACCTCTCATGTTTAACTGTTTTCCACTTTTTCTTTGGTCATTTTAGCCTTTTTGGCCAGGGTGAAGGGAGTATCTGCCATCAAACAAGAACACAGCTGCATGTAACTACGACGGTGTTTGCTAGTTCACCTTACATGCATTAATGTAATAACGTGGTTAGCCTACTCAACGTAAATTACACACGAACAACATTAAGCTACTCACGCAGAGAAGAACGGCTGCTGCTGCATCATCATCCTCATCATTTCTGCTACACTGGCAGGGCTAGGGGCCAGGACTCTCCTCTTTGGGTTCTTGAGGGATGTTGCTAACTCTGGGTCCGACAACAGGCACCACACCCGCAGTAGATGTGCACTGCGTGAGGTTTCGCAGTAAGCTATCAAATACGGTGCATTTCTCGGCTTTAAAAAAAAACAAAAAAAAACAAAAAAAAAAAACGCTATGCGTCGCCAGGTGTTTCATCAGATTTGAGGTGTTACCTCCTTTGACAGTATCACAGTATCAGCTTAAAGCACTTGTTGCGGCTGAGTTTGCATATTTTGCTGTGAAGTACAGCCAGACTTTGACCGCTTCGCCTTGAGCATTTTTAATCTGTAGCTCTGCTCTAAAAGAACGTACGTACCTGGACCCGCCTACTATCCTTGCTAAAGTTAAATAATTGGCTAGAATCCAAAGTGTATGACAATTCAGGAAAAGAAAAAAAAAAAAAAAAAAAAAAAAAGCATATGGCCACAATGGCACCAGATACCGGTACCCATCCCTATTCCTGATGTGCTGTTTTTCTGCTTCCCTGGCTGCTGGGTCAGTGGGGATGGTGTTCGCTCTGTGGTGTAGCATCCTAATGACACTCAGTTTGTGTTCCAGTGGATGATGAGAGTCAAACCTTAGATACTGATCTGTATGCGTAGGTTTCTGGTACACATCAGCTTTTAGATGTCCCCCATTACTGATGGAAATCTCACACTCAAAGAAGGCTAACCTGCCACTTTTCATATCCTCGCTGGTGAATTTGATGTGTCGGTCCACCGAGTTAATGTGATCCGTGAATTGTGGTATGTCCTGAGATTTGATTTTCACCCAGGTGTCACCTTCGACTGGCACAAACAATTATTCTGATAGTCGATTAGTCAACGATTAATTTTGCGATTAGTCGACTAATCAGATCATCATCCATTGGACGTAAAACGTATTGCACCAGCAGCGTCTGCTCTTATATAACTATCATTAGCTTACAGCTTTAAGTGTTTAAGGTATGTGCTAACTAAAAATGAAGACAAGATGATAGTTTATTAAACGTTTAATGACCTTTGCAGTTTGTCCTGGTGGAGTTTAATAAACTCAGCCATCTGCTTCTTGCTATCTAAAATATAACACGACACTGGAGTAAATTCTCGACCATCTCACACTTCTGTTTAATCAGTTTTCAGCTTGACGTTTATTCAGCTGTGTGAAAAGTAGAGATGGACCAATCCGATATTACGTATCTGTATCGGTCCGATACTGACCTAAATTACTGGATCGGATATCGGAGAAAAATAAAAAATGTAATCCGATCCATTAAATATCTCGAAAGCACCTCACAAAACTTGCAACGCGCCGTAACTCACCTCAGAACGTTAGCACGTCGGAGCAGTATGCATCACGTGATAGAGCGGCTGTGGCATGCGGGACCTGTCGGTGGTCTGGATAGCATTTGGAGCTTCGCCACCAAACCGACATTTCATCTCCAACAAAGTTATCACAGAGAGAAGTAAAGCAAGTGTGTAAGTCCATCTCTGAATGTTTGTAAAGCATTCCAGCGTTAAGCTTAACAACCGATATATGGAGCGACTGCCTCTTCTTGCTGCTACTTCAATCATGAAACTGCTTAATGATCAGCTGATCGGCTTTTCTGTCGCGAGTCCATCTCTCTTGTTTGTTTTTGGCCCACTTTGCACCAGAAAGAGGAAACCAGCGGCTGAACAACAGCAGCACGTTTAAGCTTGATCAGCTGTTGTTAGAATGTATTTAATATTACTTTCTACACCAGGATCCTTTTCTACGCAGCTGACGGCTGTAACTGTGCAGGGGCGGATCTAGCAAAGTTTAGCCAGGGGGGCCGATAGGGCATTAACAGGGAAAAGGGGGCACAAAGACATACTTTTCTTTCTTATTCTCATTTAAAATGTCGAGCTTTTAATAAATAATTATCTGAATCTTACACCAAAGTTTTAATCTGATGTAAAATGTATAGAAGTCCATTACTGTATATAGTAACTGTTAAGTCTAATATACCCTAGTAAGCTATAGTACTTTTTCCTTTGGGAAGGCACCATCTGTGCAGTCTGCAATTCTGTTGAAGAAAGATGTTGAATCTATTTAATATTTCTTGAAAAATAATTGATTTCTGTGCATTGTTTTTCACACTGCATCAAATTAAGGTTGATTACATCGATTAAACATCATGAGGAGCGTGATTTTTTATTTATAAATAAATAATTTTTTATTTATTTATTTTTGTTGCTGGGAGTTGGAACCCTATTAGTTAGGTTGCTTAATATTTACGCTAAGTACTCTTTAAAATACCAGAATAGGGAGGATGGTGTAGGTTTAAGTTTATTAGATTGATCAGTATTTCGGAACTATGAAATATTTTTTTTTTGCATACAGGTATAACAGAATAGCTTTAGTGTAGTTGTTGTTTTAAACTTGAGTATGAACTTATACAAAATGCAGCAAGATATTTAAAAAAAACTGTTTTGTTGATTAAAAAACACTATATCGGATTCATATCGGTATCGGCAGATATCCAAATTTATGATATCAGTATCGGACATAAAAAAGTGGTATCGTGCCATCTCTAGTGAAAAGTAGAGATGGCACGATACCACTTTTATGCTCAACCTCAGGTCGAAACCGGGCAAATCCGGAGAAAATCACCCTCCGCTCAGCGATCATGCTGTAGCGGTTATGGCGGAGGCCCAGTCGTCCCCACTTCTCGGCCAAATGGACGTCGACAAATTGGTGGAGATGGTATCGGCGCAGCTGCAGAAGGCTGTGGAGGCCTCCTTTGAGAAGAAGATTGATCCGGTTCTGAAAAGACTGGAAACATGCGCAGCTAACATCTCTGCATTGGATGTTAAAATGAAGGAGGCAGAGGTGCGTATATCAACGCAGGAAGATGTTACAGTGGGATATGGCGCCAAGATTTCTGAAGTGGAGCTTAAGCTGGAGGCCGCTTTGGATAAGATTGATGACTTGGAGAACAGGAGCCGACGGTGTAACATACGTGTTATTGGGCTACCCGAAGGCAGTGAAGGTACCAACCCTGTGTCTTTTTTCAAAACGTGGTTACCGGAGTTGGTGGCTGTGAGTTTCAAGGGCGGCGCTGTTAAAATCGATCGCTGCCACCGGGTGCTTGCACGCCTCCCTTCCAGTGCCCAGCGGCCCCGCGCGGTCATCATAAAGCTCCACAACTTCCAGGATAAAGCACGGATCATGCAAATGGCTACGAGGAAGCAGTCCTTATTTCATAACAGCATTCCTATTATGATATTCGAGGACTTCTCCGCCGCTGTTCTGAAGAAACGCCAGGGATTCTACCACGTCAAACAACGCCTCAGGGAGATGGGTGTCCCCTTCGCCATGATGTACCCGGCTGTCCTTAGGATCAAGATCGATGGCCAGGAGAAATCTTTTAGAACTCCAGAAGCAGTCTCAGCTTACCTGGATAACGTGCCTCAAGGGGCGGGACCGCGCTCATCCTCAGTGGCTCCAGCGGACTGTTGATCTGTGCTCCTGTCCCATACGTGAGGCATTCGCCAATCCCTCGTCTCCTCCTTTCTTTTTACTTTTTTATTTATTTATTTATTTTTTATTATTGTTATTTTTTTTCTGTTTGGTTTCTTTTTTTCTTTTCGGGTCTGCGCGGAGATAATAACCCCATACATATAGACTATTTTATTTAGCCATTTATAATCCGAATCCTTGTTTTAGCTGCGGGCGGGCAGCTGTTTCACGTTACTGATTAAGAAAAGACTCTGGTCCAGCATCTTTCTATGTCCAAGTTGGAAAGTTTGCTTGCGCCCCCTGCTGGGCGTTGGAGACCTTTGTCTGACCTCCATACTCACTGGTTTCTTGACGGTTCTGTTTCTTGTAAATAGTTTTTTGTTAATTGTTAGCAAAGCAGTACGTTTGTTTTTCTATGTGTATTTTACTTGCCACTGGTGTTGTAGAGCAGTGTTTGGGAGCCCTACATATCAGCTATGCTTTGGTCACCTGAGCGAGGTTCCATGCTTATTTCAAATATTGTATGATAAGTGATAATTCAGTGTTAAATGTTTGTTCCTGGAATGTAGGAGGTATACATAACCCTATTAAACGGAAAAAAATATTGAGTTTTCTTAAGAGGGAGAATGTCCATGTTGCCTTGTTGCAAGAAACTCACCTGTCTCCTCAGGAGCATCTAAAACTGAAACGTGATTGGGTCGGTCAAGTTTTTAGTTCCTCCTTTACGAGTAAGAGTCGCGGTGCAGCCATTTTAATACATAAACACCTACTGCTGACAGTTGACCAAACAATTTGTGATAAGTCTGGTAGATGTGTTTCCTTAAAGGGCACCCTAGGTGGTCAGGCGGTGTCATTTCTGAATATTTACTTTCCACCAGTACAGTCTAACGACTTTATTGCTCATACTTTCTCTTCCTTTTCTGATTGGGTTTGTGATAATTCTGTGATAGCCGGTGATTTTAACTGATATTTTTCTACAACTAAGGACAGATCCCCTCCTAAACAAATTCAAATGTCTACAAGGACCAAAGCACTTTTAGATACTTGTAACGAACTTGATCTGGTTGATACCTGGCGGACTCTTCATCCTAACGATAAAGAATTTACTTTTTTTTCCGGGTGTTCATAGAACAAGTAGTAGAATCGATCGTTTTCACCCCCAAACGATCACTGGGAAACATTTTGGGATGTACAATAGGCGATATTATTATATCAGATCATGCGCCGGTCTTTGTTCAGCTAAGTGATCTAAATCCTGTCCCTCGGTCTCATACCTGGAGATTTAACAATTTTTTGATTCACGACCCAAAATTCGAAATATTTTTAAATGATCAGCTTGAACATTTTTTAAAGGTCAATGCAACCCCTGAAGTTTCTCCAGGCCTGCTTTGGGACACCCTGAAGGCTTACACTCATGGACTGATTATATCATATTCAGCAGGCCTGAAGCGGAAAAATCAGATGGAACAACAGAAATTGGAACTGGATTTGCACGAACTGCAAGCTAAACATAATGAATCACCATCAGAGCAATTAAGGAATGAAATTCAGGTGGTTAAAACAGCTTTGGAGGCACTATTAACAAGAAAGGCTGAGAAATCTCTTTTCTTCATGAAGCAGAGGTTATATGAGTTTGCTAATAAACCTAACCGCTATCTGGCTAATCTTCTTCATAATAAGGGTGCTGGTTGTAATATCCCATGTGTTAGAGACTCATCTGGTTTACCTAAATATGACAATGTAATTATTAATGATACTTTTAAAACTTTTTATAAGCGGTTATATACCTCCCAGTTTAAATCAACATTGGAACAAGGTATGCATCACTTCTTCTTAGGACTAAATTTACCTAAAGTTACTGAAATCCAAAGGGATGATTTATGTAAGCCTATAACGCAAAGTGAAATTTTGAAAGTTATTCAGATGCTTCCAAATAACAAAGCCCCGGGTCCAGACGGGTTCACAGGGGAATTTTTTAAGAAATTTAGTAAGTTTAGTCTGACTTCCCCACTGCATAAGATGCTTCTGTCCTCTTTTGAGGCAGGCACTCTCCCCCCCTCCTTAATGGAGGCTAATATTTCACTAATTCTGAAGAAGGGGAAACCTCCAGAAGAATGTGCCTCCTATAGGCCTATATCTGTTTTAAATCTTGATTTGAAGATACTTGCTAAGGTCCTGGCTGTACGTCTTGAGCCAATACTACCTTCGATCGTTAAGAATGATCAAACTGGTTTTATACGGGGGCGGTATTCCACACATAGCGTGAGGCACCTACTTAACATTATTCAGCACTCATCTTTGTTTAACCCTGAGGCTCTAGTCATCTCACTTGATGCTGAAAAGGCCTTTGACCGTCTGGAATGGCCGTTTCTTCTTTTCACACTTCAAGAATTTCGTTTAGATGACAACTTCGTTAAATGGATTCAGATCCTTTATACTTCCCCTCTTTCGGCAGTGATTACCAATGGTTATAGGTCGGACAATTTCAGTATTGAACATGGCAGTCGACAGGGCTGTCCGCTGAGCCCTTTGTTATTCGCCCTGGCTATGGAACCCCTTGCCACAGCCATTAGGAAGGATGCTGCTATTGAAGGACTCTGTTTGAACAATTCTCAACATAAGATTTCACTTTATGCAGATGACGTCTTAATTTTTCTAGAATATCCTGCTCACTCAAATTCCTAGATTAGTTGCGTTAATTTCCCAATACGGCTCCTTCTCAGGCTACAAGATCAATTTTTCTAAAAGTGAGGCTATGCCCCTCTCTGTTCTAAATGAGGTTGATCCAAACATTTCTCAGCCTTTTCGTTGGTCTCCCTCCGGTTTCACTTATTTAGGGGTAAAGATTTCACCGAATCTAAAAGAAATGTATAGTCTGAACTACACCCCTTTAATTCAGACCATCAATCGCGATTTGGGTAGGTGGTGCAGCCTCCCTCTGTCTCTCTTAGGTCGTATTCATCTGGTCAAGATGAATATCCTCCCTCGCCTCTTGTATTTATTCCAGATGTTACCGCTTGCTCTGTCAAAAAGGTTTTGTCAAAATTAAATGGTTCAATTATTTCTTTTATATGGCGTAAGAAAAGACCTAGGCTGAGATACAGTTTTCTGTGTTTGCCGGTTCAGAAAGGTGGTCTTGCCGCTCCCTCCTTCCCACAATACCTCTTGGCTGCACAGTTTAAATTTCTTACAGACTGGTTTATGGACGATCCGGATTCCATTTACCTCAGCGCTGAGTCCACTTCTTTAAAGGGTATCCGTTGCGGAACCTGCTATATATTTCCTCAGGTAAAGCCACAGTTCTAACACAAGATAATATGGTGCTAAAGAATATGCTCGTTGTTTGGCGCAAAGTCAGGCGCCTGGAAGGATATTTTAATTGTTTCTCCCTTCTTACTCCTATTCATGAAAACCCTGACTTCTTACCTGGTCTTCGGGCTGGTTTTGCGGACTGGTCTCAAAAAGGGATTAATACAGTGGGTGATCTTGTTCATGAGAACTCTCTTCTTACTTTTAATCAACTGAAAAGCAAGTTTGGTCTGACCAATAAGGATTTTTTGAAGTACTTTCAGGTAAAGCACTATATTACTTCTAAATTGAAGGATTTTAATGGAGGGTTTGGTCTTTCTCCTATAGAATCACTCATGGTAAAAACTACCCAACTAAAATGTATCACTAAAAAGATTTATAACATTCTGTCTGATCTTAGAATGGATGACTCTAACAAAATCAAGGGCCAATGGGAATCAGACGTAGGCGCTATAGATGCTGAAACTTGGGATGAGTTGCGTTGTCGTCCTTTTAAAGCCTTGGCATCTAATTCTATTTGGGAAAGGCAGTTTAAACTTATAAATAGGCTTTATATTACACCTGAGAAGAGACACATGATGTTTCCAGCTTTGCCTAATCTTTGTAACAAATGTCAGTCTGCTGTTGGTTCCTTTTTTCATTGTCTGTGGAGCTGCCCTGTTATTCTACAGTTTTGGAGATCACTCATAGACAAGCTATGTACTATATTTAATTGCCGACTGCATCTGGGTCCAAGGACTTGCTTGTTAGGACTAAATGATGAGCTACCTGCCGGCTTTCGCAGCAAAGATCTCCTTCACATACTGCTGCACTACGCTCGAAAGTGCATTATGGTACTGTGGATTTCTGATAAGGCTCCATCTGTCAACCAGTGGCTACAGTCTGTGATATGTATTATGCCAATGGAAGCCTTCTCTACGGCACTTAAGGACAAACCTTTCCTTTTCTATCGCATATGGGACCCTTTTTTGGCCCACCTGGACACTCCTTCTGCTCAGAGGTTGAAATCGGGCTTACGGGATTTAGCCTGGCAACAAAGGGACGATTGTTAACCTTTTTCATTGTTTATTACTATTGCTGTTGGCTTTTTCTTTCTGCCTCCCACGTCCTGCTATACATGTAGATGCATCTTTGTCCTGTGTATGTATATGCTGGTGACTGCTGTTTTCCTGCTTTGCAATTAAAAGTTCAATAATGAAAAAAAAAAAAAAAAAAAAAAAAAAAACTGCAGGAATGTCTTAAAGACATAAAGACCTGGATGGCCGCTAACTTTCTGCTTCTTAATTCAGATCAAACTGAGGTTATTGTACTCGGCCCTGAAAAGCTTAGAAATATGGTATCTAAGCAGATTCTTACTCTGGATGGCATTACCTTGGCCTCCAGTAACGCTGTGAGGAGTCATTTTTGACCAGGACATGTCCTTCAATGCACATATTAAACAAATATGTAAGACTGCGTTCTTCCATTTGTGCAACATCTCTAAAGTTAGAAATATCCTGTCTCAGAGTGACACTGAAAAACTAGTTCATGCATTTATTACTTCCAGGCTGGACGACTGTAATTCATTATTATCAGGAAGTCCTAAAAACTCCCTGAAAAGCCTTCAGCTGATCCAAAATGCTGCAGCAAGAGTCCTGACAGGGACTAGAAAGAGAGAGCAGATTTCTCCTGTTTTGGCTTCCTGTTAAATCCAGGAATCAAAATCCTGCTCCTCACATACAAGGTCTTAAATAATTAGGCCCCATCTTATCTTAATGACCTTGTAGTACCATATCACCCTATTAGAGCACTTCGCTCTCGCTCTGCAGGCCTACTTGTTGTTCCTAGAGTATTTAAAAGTAGAATGGGAGGCAGAGCCTTCAGTTTTCAGGCCCCTCTTCTGTGGAACCAGCTTCCAGTTTGGATTCAGGAGACAGACACTATCTCTACTTTCAAGATTAGGCTTCAAACTTTCCTTTTTGCTAAAGCATACAGTGGGGCAAAAAAGTATTTAGTCAGCCACCGATTGTGCAAGTTCCCCCACCTAACATGATGACAGAGGTCAGTAATTTGCACCAGAGGTACACTTCAACTGTGAGAGACAGAATGTGAAAAAAAAAAATCCATGAATCCACATGGTAGGATTTGTAAAGAATTTATTCGTAAATTAGGGTGGAAAATAAGTATTTGGTCACCTCAAACAAGGAAAATCTCTGGCTCTCACAGACCTGTAACGTCTTCTGTAAGAAGCTTTTCTGTCCCCCACTCGTTACCTGTATGAATGGCACCTGTTTGAACTCATCATCTGTATAAAAGACACCTGTCCACAGCCTCAAACAGTCAGACTCCAAACTCCGCCATGGCCAAGACCAAAGAGCTTTCGAAGGACACCAGGAAAAGTATTGTAGACCTGCACCAGACTGGGAAGAGTGAATCTACAATAGGCAAGCAGCTTGGTGTGAAAAAATCAACTGTGGGAGCAATCATCAGAAAATGGAAGACATACAAGACCACTGATAATCTCCCTCGATCTGGGGCTCCACGTAAGATCTCATCCCGTGGGGTCAAAATGATCATGAGAACGGTGAGCAAAGATCCCAGAACCACACGGGGGGACCTGGTGAATGACCTGCAGAGAGCTGGGACCAAAGTAACAAAGGTCACCATCAGTAACACACTACAACGGCAGGGAATCAAATCCCGCAGTGCCAGACGTGTTCCGCTGCTGAAGCCAGTGCATGTCCAGGCCCGTCTGAAGTTTGCCAGAGAGCACATGGATGATACAGCAGAGGATTGGGAGAATGTCATGTGGTCAGATGAAACCAAAGTAGAACTTTTTGGTATAAACTCAACTCGTCGTGTTTGGAGGAAGAAGAATACTGAGTTGCATCCCAAGAACACCATACCTACTGTGAAGCATGGGGGTGGAAACATCATGCTATGGGGCTGTTTTTCTGCCAAGGGGACAGGACGACTGATCCGTGTTAAGGACAGAATGAATGGGGCCATGTATCGTGAGATTTTGAGCCAAAACCTCCTTCCATCAGTGAGAACTTTGAAGATGAAACGAGGCTGGGTCTTCCAACATGACAATGATCCAAAACACACCGCCCGGGCAACAAAGGAGTGGCTCCGTAAGAAGCATTTGAAAGTCCTGGAGTGGCCTAGCCAGTCTCCAGACCTCAACCCCATAGAAAATCTGTGGCGGGAGTTGAAAGTCCGTGTTGCTCGGCGACAGCCCCAAAACATCACTGCTCTCGAGAAGATCTGCATGGAGGAATGGGCCAAAATACCAGCTACTGTGTGTGCAAACCTGGTAAAGACCTATAGTAAACGTTTGACCTCTGTTATTGCCAACAAAGGTTATGTTACAAAGTATTGAGTTGTATTTTTGTTATTGACCAAATACTTATTTTCCACCCTGATTTACGAATAAATTCTTTACAAATCCTACCATGTGGATTCATGGATCTTTTTTTTCACATTCTGTCTCTCACAGTTGAAGTGTACCTCTGGTGCAAATTACTGACCTCTGTCATCATTTTAGGTGGGGGAACTTGCACAATCGGTGGCTGACTAAATACTTTTTTGCCCCACTGTATAGTTAGGGCTGGACCAGGTGACCCTGAATCCTCCCTTAGTTATGCTGCAATAGACGTAGGCTGCCGGGGATTCCCATGATGCATTGAGTTTTTCCTTTCCAGTCACCTTTCTCACTCACTATGTGTTAACAGACCTCTCTGCATTGAATCATATCTGTTATTAATCTCTGTCTCTCTTCCACAGCATGTCTTTATCCTGTCTTCCTTCTCTCACTCCAACCAATCACAGCAGATGGCCCCGCCCCTCCCTGAGCCTGGTTCTGCTGGAGGTTTCTTCCTGTTAAAAGGGAGTTTTTCCTTCCCACTGTCACCAAAGTGCTGCTCATAGGGGGTCATATGATTGTTGGGTTTTTCTCTGCATCTACTGTATAATATAAAGCGCCTTGAGGAGTCTGTTGTTGTGATTTGGTGCTATATAAATAAAATTGAATTGGAAGTGTGAGAGGAAAACCCCAACCCTGCCTCAGTGCAGTGTCCTCGGGTGAGTTTAGAGCTGAATGCTTGTTTAAACAGAGACACATTCACCTTCTGTCCTCCAGAAACATCCCCGCAGCCTCAAAGTAAACGTACCACAGAGCTGTGATCAGGATCCTCCCTCAGAGTGACACTCACCTGTCCTGTGCAGCTTTATTTCTGGTTTCCAGGTGATATCTAGCAGTCTGCGCTGACGGTCGATCTCTTCCTCGTACTGCACAGGATCATTACGAACTTCAGGCTCCTCCTTCAGTCCCAGCTGCTCTCCCTCCTGACTGCTGCACAGTTCCTCCTGTTCCTCTTTAATCTGTGGAGCTTCTGGTTCCTCCTGGTCCACATTGAAGCTTCTTTCCTGGTTCCAGAGCTGCTGCTCAGGGAGAACCTCCTCCTCCTCACAGACCTGCTGCTGTGGGACGTCTGGAGAGACAGAAGAAAGACGTCACAACCACAGAAACATTAACAGGACTTTACAGCATGACTGCGTCGCCCATGTGTGTGAGAGTAAAGCCGTCCAATCAGCTGTAAGTCACTGATCTCAGATCTGCATTTATTCAGATAAAGACAAGACGTGTGGAAATGTGACCACAGGAACCGTGCACGTGCTGTGTATGACTTTAGCTTTTATGAACTGTGACAATCACCACAACGGGCCCGGGCGACCACTTTGACGTCACTGATGGAGAAATAAAAAAAGCCTTATTGTTATGACATTAACACTGAACTCTTTATAGCTCTGCAGAAGAAGAAAGGAAATCAAGGAAAAACCTTTTCAGGCTAGATTACTGAGTTTATGAGGTGCACCTGAACGCACCATCAAACACACGTTTCACCGCCAAACAAAAAGATTTTCAAACAATTCACAGGATTGAGTGATGGATCCAGGTCAGAGAAAAGCTCAAATCCACCAGCTGCTGTTTGCATGGAGCGCAGCGCAGTCCTGTCCTCTGTTTGCTCTTTGTTAGCGCACATCTCCAAAAAGTCCTCACAATCAGAAACGTCCCGCAGAGCTGTGATCAGGATCCTCCCTCAGAGGGACACTCACCTGTCCTGTGCAGCTTGATTTGGGGTTTCCAGGTGATATCCAGCAGTCTGCGCTGACGGTCGATCTCTTCCTCGTACTGGACGGTCGTTTTTTCAAACTCCAAGAATATTTGTTCAGCAGCAGCAGTTAGTCGCTCGTTGATAAACTCTCTCAGATACTGAACTGGAGGCATCGTTACTGCCTCGGCTCACACACAGCACAAAGCGAGCCTTCAAAAGTTCACGCTGGAACAACCAAACTGCCGGCTTTTAAAAATGTTTACTTCCGCTTCGTGTCCCGCTCTGAAGTTCCGGCAGGAGGAGGATGTGCAAATACTTTGTTCCGCCTGGAATAAACGTCCTTCTTTCTTTCTAAAAACCTATTTAAATGTACCAAACAGAGCCATAAACACATAAACAACGTGTTATAAATAATAAAGGAGAGAAAATGAAAAGAAAAGGCCTCATTCAGGTTTTTATCCATAATGAATCATATCCATTCTAGTACTGATCATTCATATACTCAACACCAAAAAGTCTGACGTGAATGAATACTAACACACGGCTTTATAATATTTTATTGCTTGATGTAGGTCTAGAATAAATGAGGAATTACACATGCTGTTCATTAAATGTGTTTGTGGCGTGCTCAGAGTCTTCATTGGTGGAAATCATTTGTAAAAAGTTCAAAACATAATGTCTAGATTTGAAAATGCAAACGCACAGCTCTTTGTGCCAAATTTAATGAGATATGATGATGATTAAAGCATGTCCTGTTATGGAAATGTGAAATAAATCCACACAGACACAAACAGGTTTGAGTTAGCTTCACTCAGGGCACAAAGAGCAGCACAGAGTGTGGCAACAAGCTGACAGTCGTGTGTAGAGATGGGTTTTGTGGAGGGTGTTTCTATTCCTGTGCAAAATGTGTATTCATGAGAGATTTTTGAAGTAGGTTTTGCTGTTGATAACACAATCAGGCATATAACATGGCGCAGACTGTCCAAGACAGCTACCCAGGAATTTTTTGTGCTGAATAAATGACAATATTTTGGTGAACGTCTTGTTTAGATATCTGGAAAAACTTCATCGGATCACAAGCAAAGACGTCCTGGGGACAAATTTGTGCCTGGCCTGCTGAAACTGTACCGGTCTAAGAAGGGAGCTCTTGGTGAGGAGATGGAAGACCTCCTGGATGAACTTGATGAACAGGTGAATGGCCTGCATTTGTATAGCGCTTTTCTAGTCCCTAAGGACCCCAAAGCGCTTCACACTACATTCAGTCATTCAAACATTCACACACTGGTGATGGCAGCTACATTGTAGCCACAGCTGCCCTGGGGCGCACTGACAGAGGCGAGGCTGCCGGACACTGGCGCCACCGGGCCCTCTGACCACCACCAGTAGGCAAACATGGGCAGTGGCGGTCCTAGCCCTGGGCGAACACTCCCTCTGCCCCCCCCCACCCACCCACCCACACACACACACACACACACACACACACAAACACACACACACACACACAAACACAAACACACACAAACACAAACACACAAACACAAACACACACACACAAAACATATTACAGTTTTTTACAGCCGCTAGGACACATGTCTCAATACTTAGGTCACTTTTGCAAAACTCTTCACACAATCCTCCTAACTGACCGTCAGCTTGGCAAAGCAGTTCATTTCACATTCAAAATGCACTACAACTACCAAAACACTTCATTCAGGTCTCAAATAAACTCATTCTTCCAGAACACTAGCAAAGGTTGACAGCCGACAAACACACTTTGTCACCCACAAAACAATGACCTAAAAAACACTAACAACATGTTACACAGTGTTTTCTTGTGTAAAACAAGGACACATCTCTGTTTATAATTTCAATATATGTTACTGGAATGAATCAGACATCATGCAGAATTCGTTAATATTTGTTTATGTATTTTTATGTTTTTGCACTAAGTAATCCCAAAATACAAGAATTTGTATACACACCATCCACTGATACACATACAATAGTAATGCTATTCTACTCGGTCTTCTCCATTTGGCCACAGGTTCTCATCCACATCACATCTTATGTCATCTAGGGCAATACACCTAGGAAAGAATCTTCTGGCTGCCAGAATTGAAGGAGTTGAACAATTGAAGGAGTAACACCTGTGTAGATGTTCATCTACAATGAGAATCAGCTGTGGCTGGTTAAACTGCATTTTTAGATTTAAAATATGTTTCAATAAAATATTGATGTTGAATTTTGCTGTCTTATTCAGTTTTGCATTGTGTTATTGTTTTGACCATAAGTTTAACAGTTTTGAAAACAGTATGTAAGCACATGCAAAATGTCCTGTACATACAAAGATTTTTGGCAGTTGTTGTGTCTGAGTGAGAAGATAATTCATGAAATTTGAGAGATGTAGTCATTGAATGCATTTTGTGCCAAAACAATGATAACTGGTCCTCAGTTTAGCCCACATAGACTTCTGTTGTGCTCACTGTGTGAGGAGTTTTGCCAACGTGACCTAAGTATTGAGACATGTGTCCTAGCGTCTGTAAAAAACTGTAACATAAAACTGTTGTCGGAACCATACTGAATTTCACCAGAGAGACACACACACACATATGAAGAGAGAGAGAGTGCACATAGTATGCAAACAGCCACCAAACATCCATCATGATTCATCATACAATGAGAACAGAACAACTCAACAACTGACAATGACTAATTAATATTAAAATCTGTAACATAATGTTTGGAGTTTAGTCTGTTACTGTTGCTATTTTTACCATTTCTTCTTGGAGCAACTGTAACCCACATCATTTCCTTCAGGATCAATAAAGTATTCTGATTCTGATTGTTTCAGGATGACCTGCCTTTATCCAATCACACATCTGCTTACCTGCATCTTTTGCTCGTTTCTCCTCCTCTTCTTTTCTATTTTTTCTAAACTGAAGACATGATGGCTTTGAACTTTCTTGTCCATCTTCCATTGGTTTTAATTTTACACTCCAGTATGAACACCTATGCCTCAGGGATCACCACAACATAACCTAATAAACCTACACCTTAGTTCACTTTGTCTAGGGTTTATTTCGCACAACCCAGGATTCAAATCATGAATACATAATAGGCTTGGATTTACAACATTATGAATGAAATGTGGTCTACTTGGAAGCAGCAGGACTCTCCTCCCCTTTCCAACGGCTTGTGTGTGAGACTTTAAATCATCAAACTGTAAATGTTAAATTGCAGTTGTCAGATAATTTTATGCAGGTAAGCAGATGTGTGATTGGATAATTTTATGGTGAGGATTGCAGTTGTCATAACTCTCACTGCTTTTTTCTGCTGAGGAGCAGCTGGGCGTTGTTCCAGAAGAAAATATTTTTGTACAAAACTCATCACAAGGTTGGTGGGTGAAAGATACTGTGCCATTAATTAAAGGAAAGTAAGCTTTTTCTTTTAAAACCTCCATGAGTCAAATGACCATCATGGTATAGAGGTTAAAGTTAAAATCTTTAGAAATGCATTTTGTCCTTAGTTTTTCTTGGCTCTCAATACTTCATATTTTACTTTTCTTCAGGACACTGACATTGTTTTTGGAACCAGTGTTGAACGGTGCATCAGTTGTTATCCTCACCATCCTGCAAGATGACGATGCCGATACGTCTGTGTGAGACTGTGCAGTTGTGTTGGAAGGAGACATCGTGCTACATAACGTTTAACTATAAAGACATCTCCTGGATGCACTGGTACGCATCTTCAGTGATGTATCCTGGGGTCATCAGGTGTTTCGGGTCTCACAACATCCTACACCCTCGCCCAGGCGACCCAGCCGGGGGTGATCAGGCCCCGACTTGTGTACCAGTAGCTACCCATATCTCCTATATGATATATGCAAGTGACATTTTTTACTGTAACAGCGATTCATACAGGAAAATAATGACTATTAATAAGGTTGCCCAAACGGTTGCATCACACTGGTCATAGGAACATAGTGAAGACAAGTTATTTAGAGAGTAAAAAGAGGTTAGTTTCTTTTGGAGTAGAGCTGCATTTATTAAGAAAATTTTAAAAAGACAGGAACACTCTTTAGAGGTTTGTGGGTGGCTCTTAAAAGAGCCGTTGTGGGGAAGTCACTCAGACTTCAAACAGGCTACTCCTTTGGTTGCCA